>NW_026714490.1:0-23398 GCF_029784015.1 Lycium ferocissimum | reverse complement strand
TTATCTCTTGAGCGCGTCCGCGTTGATGGCTTTAGGCTACTCTTGTCCATCCATTTCGGCTAGGACTACGGCTCCTCTAGATAGAACCTTTCTGACCATGTACGGTTCTTCCCAGTTTGGTGCAAATTTTCCTTTGTATTCTTCTTGGTGAGGGAATACTCGCTTGAGTACGAGTTGACCAATTTGAAAGAGTCGAGCTTCGACCCGCTTGTTGAAGGCTCGAGACATTTTTTGTCTGTACAGCTGTCAATGGCCTACCGCCACCATTCTCTTTTCATCTATCGTGGCCAATTGCTTGTAGTGGTTTCTGACCCATTCCGCATTGCTTAACTCCGCCTCTTGGATGATTCTGAGAGAAGAGATATCTACCTCTGTGGGTATAGCTGCCTCTATACCGTATACAAGGAGGTACGGGGTTTCCCCAATGAAAGTTTGGGTTGTCGTTCTGTACCCCAACAGAGCATAAGGCAGCTCCTCATGCTAATTCCTGTAGTTGTCAATCATTTTCCTCAGGATCCTCTTGATGTTTTTGTTGGCGGCCATTCTCGAAAACTCGGGTCGTGGCGGCGGTGGCGGTAGGTTCTGTGGGTTATCTTGAATTGTTCGCAGATGTCCTTCATAAATGGCTGTCCAGATTGGCACCTTTATCTGTGATGACAGACTCCGTTACTGTTATATCCCGTATTTTGTACGTTGGGATATTCCGAGCTAACCGTGAAAAGTTAAGGACAAGACTATTTCGGGATACGAGGTAGAGACTTTTAACCTTCGATTTTGTTTTAAGGAACAAGTTTCTTATAGTTTTATTGGATGGAAATATTAAGGAAAATTAGGGGCTAGAAGTGAAATAAATATTTCATGAACAAGCCAAGTTGGCCGTGTGGAGTGAGTGGGCTCCCACCCATGGCTTGGCCAAATTTAATTGATCCAAGCCATGTGTGGGGCATAGTCCACTTGGATGAATTATATATGTGGACAAGTGAAGACAAAGCAAGTCAATTAGTCATCTTTTCAACTTAGAAACTTGGAGAGACTTGGAGAAAAAGAATGGAGAACCATTCGGCCATGGCTGGCAATTTGGGAGGTCCTTTAAATATTGATCAAAAAAATATGTTCTTCTAGCTTTTCAACCAATTGGAAGGTCCTTATTAACGTGGGGTAGTTGTTGGAGCAAGCAAAGCATTTGTTCTTGCAATTCTCGACCCTAGCCAAGTTGAAGAACTAAGTGGAAAAGGTAAGGTTTAATCTTTTTTTTACATGTGTTATGGATAGTTTGTGCATGTTGTAGTGCATAAAAATGGATGAAATTCATGAAATCATGTGAGTTGGGTTGTGGACGTAGGGGCTGTTTTTGGTAGATTATGATGAACTAATTTTACTTAGTATTTTTGGTTGTTGTTGTTGTGGATTCTATGGTAAGAATGAAGATTTAATGATTCAAGTTGAAGTTGTAATCGTTTGAGGGCTGTTTTAGAAGCTAATGCGATTTTAATATAGTTTCTTGAATTTATGAGAATGATGTTATTAATGTGTGGATTGTTGGTGTAGTTCATGAATTTGGAAGAAAGAAATGTGTTGTTGTTGTTCCTTTTGAAATTGGAAGGTTTCGGGTGGAGTAGTATGTTGGTTGGGTTGTTTTGAATATTGTGCGGATTGTTTGAAGTGTTCTTGAATCTTGTTTGAGTGGTTTCGGATTAGTACTTGAACGCGTGAGCATTGATATTGGCTTGATTATATGTGGTTGATTTGAATGTAAATGGAATGTTGTCGAATTGTGTAGAAAAGAGTTACTAACGTTAGAATGCGTTACGAGATTAATTGTTGATGTTGTTAATATGGTTGTTGGTATTGTTGTTGAAGATTTGGCGAGTTGAATTCTCGGGGTTGTTGAATTTATGGGGAAAATCTTGCTCAATTTACGTAAATAAAGTGCTAGCTTGGGATTGAATTCCTAAGTACCTATAACTAATGTTAGTATCTAATGACGTTGTTGTAGATCTTGGGAAGCCCGAGACTTAAGTTCGGATTAGCTTAGGAAGCGGACGAGGTATGTAAAGCTTACCCTTTCTTTCTTTTGGCATGTCTTAGATGTAAGTAAGATATGATACGAACCTCGGGGTAACTACATTCTTAAGATCAGAGCATGTCTACGATTCTTATTCAACTTCTTGATGTTAGCATTCTTAATATAGTCGAACTATGGTCCTTGTGTCTATTGTATGATTGGATTTCAAATGTTGCATAAAGAGTTTTTGTTCCTAAAAGATTCTATGTCGAATAATGTTCGTAACTTTCATAGACGGGCTCGGATCGCTTTGATACGTTCGTAGAAGATTCCATAACGAGTAATGCCCGTAACTTTCATGGGCGGGCTCGGATTGGTTTGATACACGTCTACGATCCCTCAAATTTCTTTTAATGCGATCTAATGGTATTTAGAACGGATTTGATATGACTATCGTTCGATACTCGAGCGTGATTTGTCTACGTGTCTATTGAGTCTTAAAAGCTGATTTATATGCATATGGTTTCTCAACTTCTGCCTCGTGCGTATTGTTATTACTTCTTTCAACGCCGAGTCCGGGCCGGGACACGTATTCGTGCACACTATGCTCCCCTGCATTTATTCATCGAGTCCCTCACTAGAGGGCCGGGACACGTTATATGTATATATATATACATTCTGGTGTTATGATGTGTTATGGCGTTATGATGTGTTATGGTGTTATGATGTGTTATGGGATTATGTCGGGTTACGGAGTTATACAATATTACAGGTATGATGTGTTATGGCGCCAAAGACGGGGTGTAGACCATGTTAAAGATCCGAGAAGTCCCATAATGGGCCGGATATGACATGCGTGATTTATGTTTCAAAAGTAAGCATTTTGATATTACGGATATTGTACTTATTTTTTTGTATAGCTTGTTCGATTATGATCCTATTCTTGTATTTCATGCTTTGCATACTCGGTATATAATTTCGTACGGCCCCACTTTCTTCGGGGGGGTTGCGTTTCATGCCGCGGTACGGATACTCGTTTTGGTGATCCGCCGGCTTAGGATTTTCATTCGGCTATCTTGGAGCGCTCCCGCATTCGAGCCTATATTTTGGTACGGAACACCTTCGTTATATATATGTGTATGTATATGTCTATTCAGGGGTACGGCGGGGCCCTGTCCCATCATATAATTCTGTTATTACTCTTAGAGGTCGGTAGACACATATATGTGGGTTGTGGGTAGTCATTGGATAGTTGTGTCTGTGTGGTTTGTGTTCTGGACATCCCCCTGTATTATGATAGCCTTACCGGCTTATGTGCGATATCATCTACTGAAAGTTGTGATTGTGATATGTATATATATATATTTGTGACAGTTGTGGGGCGACGTTTTACTTTTCTGTATGTATAAGTTCTGGTTATGCTAGCTATGGTCTGATTGTAGTTAACAGGTACGTACGAGTGCCCAGCTCGGGCACTAGTCACGGCCTACGGGGTTGGGTCATGACAAAAGTGGTATCAGAGCAGTTCGTCCTAGGGATTGTCTACAGACCGTGTCCGGCATAGTCTTGTTTATGGGTGTGAAGCCGACCACATTTATAAACAGGAGGCTGCGGGGCATTTAGGAATCAGTGACCCTTCTTCTGTGTTAGATCGTGCGATAGAGCCAGAGTTTAGGAAAGATCGCTTCTGACACCTTCTCCTGCAGGTTGGTACAAATTGACGAGAGATGAAGTGACCAGCTTCAGCTATTGGGGGTGCTAAGAAGGCCCCTAGAGTATCCCCAGGACCTCAGGCCCCCGGACCCAGCGGGAGGAGCCTTAGCTATTCTATTGAGATTGATCCCTCGGAGGACCCAGCGACGATTCCTCCGGAGTTTTTGACTCCCAGGGAGGAGGACCCCCCGGAGGACGGTATGATACGGTCCGTCGAGTATTCATGCGGGACACGGAGGAGGAGATTCCCGAGAGACCACGCCGGTTGCTCACCGATGGAGCACTACGTTAGACCAGCCTCCTCGGTGAGTGTTACAGATTACTCCAGCCCCCTATCCTGGCCGTCGATAAATCAGGAACTGCCCGGTCATCTATACCCCTCGAGCTCAGATGAGGGAGACGACGAGGGCCAGACGAGCAGGTGGCGGGTAGACGACGATGAGGAGTACACTTCACCTTATAGTCCACCAGATCAGACTAGAGACCGGTCGGCTACAGGTATATGAGTCCTTATTGGAATTTCTATGTATGTGTATTTGATGTGTGATTGTTACTTAATAGAGGCAAGCAAAAATTCAAAGGCCGATAACCAAGTATTTATAAGTAACGGTGATCAAAGTGTGTTCACTACCATTGGGAATCTGGAAGTCTAGGATGGAAAGTAGTCATGTTCATAGGTGAAAAGTGAATATTGGGGATTGAAAAAGGGCTAAAATAGTAATTGTGGAGTTAGAAGAGTAAGAGACCCTTTCTAATTGGGAGGGAGATGTGTTATGAGAACGTTTTGGAATTTGTTAAGACTTCAACTTACTCCAGATTATGTGATGAAGGTTATGCAGGGGAGGGGGGGGGGGGGGTGGACGCGATCATACTAGCATTAAAAAATCGTATTTCATCAGAGTTCCAAGGTTAAGCGTGCTGGAGTGAGAGAAATTTTAGGATGGGTGACCCCCTGGGAAGTGTACTAAAAGTTCTATAAAGTCGAGACACGGGGGAGAGCCAAATGGGAAGCTAGAGTAGCTAAGAGAAGTTAGAATATATAGAGTGGGCGGAAACCTTAAGAGTCACATAGGACGAGGCGGTTGGACCGGCGAAGAGAAAGAAGGTGCATCACAGCTTTAGAAGCAGGGTAAGTTGAATAGCGTTTGGAAATATTTTGTGAGCAGGATAGTAGCAATTATATATATATATATAGGTATGTACATGATATCCCATACATGGCTATATCAGCGGATATGTGTATTCCGGCAACCACGTTGCGGTATATGGAAGGCATTAATCGAACAAGGTAACGAAGTCCAAGTGACAAAAAAAAAAGGCACAAATGTTATAAGGCAAGGGCGATGCTGTTTTCACTACAGGTTAAGCTCGAAAAGTTCTAATACAATGATATTTGGAAAAGAAAGAAAGTGAGTAGACGGAAGGCAAGGTGACCAAAATGTCGGGAAAAGCGAAAGAGTAAGAAACATGAGGGAGTAAAGCCTCTAAGAGAGACGACGGGCAAAGCATGGGACTATTTGGATAAAAATTTGAAGGTAGGCGTGTGAGGGGGATAGAGTGTGGTAGTATGAAACAAAAGAGGGATGTGTGGGGTTGGAAGAACAGGCTTCGACAAGTGGGATTAAAGGATAGTGACCGCGGCGAGGAATGTGAAGTAACAAAAAGAATGAGTAGGTCTTGCAACGCTGCGGAGAGATTTCCAATTCTCGAAAGATATATTTATAAGAGACAAGTGGGTAGCCATGTTGGTATAGTGGCCTCGGATATAGAGAAACTTTCCTAAAGGATGATTTAAGAATAGAACGGATTTGCGCGTTCAAAGTAATATCTCGCTGTGAATGCGTATTGATTATAGGCAGCTAGACAAGGTGACCATAAAGAATAAATATCCCCTCCCCAGGTTGATGATTTATTTGATCAGTTGCAGGGTACTAAGTGTTTTTCGAAGATAGACCTGCGTTCAGGTTATCACCAGGTGCGGGTAAGAGAGGCAGATATTCCCAAGACTGCATTCAGGACCTGATATGGGCATTATGAGTTCAGAGTGATGTCTTTTGGGCTGACTAATGCTCCAGCAGTGTTTATGGATCTGATGAATTGAGTATTCAGGTCGTTCCTAGGTATGTTCGTGATTGTATTTATTGATGATATCCTAGTCTATTCACGATCAGAAGAGGAGCATGCAGGTCATCTGAGAGCGGTACTTGGGGTGCTCCAGCACCTGAAATTGTATGCTAAGTTCTCTAAATGTGAATTCTGGTTGACTTCAGTAGCATTCTTGGGGCATATTATTGGAGGCATGGCGTCGGGTGGATACACGAGAGATTGAGGCCGTAAGAATTGGCCTAGACCTACGACACCTGCGAGGTACGTAGTTTTCTAGGATTAGCGAGGATACTACGGGAGATTTGTGGAGGGTTTACTTCGATTTCGGTGCCATGAGGCTAACTCGAGGAGGCGACTAAGTTTTAATGGACTGATGCTTGTGAACGAAGCTTCCAATTGCTGAAAGAAAAGTTGACTACAGCTCCAGTTCTGACTCTTTCTAAAGAACTAGACGGTTATGTCATCTATTGTGACGCTTCCGGCATTGGGTTAGGTTGTGTATTGATGCAGCGTGGCAGAGTTATAGCCTATGCCTCCCGGTAGCTCAGGAAGTACGAAAGAAATTATCCTACTCACGGTCTGGAATTAGCAACGGTAATTCATGCTTTGAAGATATGGAGGCATTACCTATATGGCATTCACGTTGATATTTATACGGATCACAAAAGCCTCCAGTATATCTTTAAGCGAAGGAGAGTTTGCGAGGGGAGGTGGCTAGAGTTCTTTGAAAAGACGTGACGCCGATATATTATACTGCATACCAGGGAAAGCCAATGTTGTAGCAAATGCACTCGGTAGTAAGTCTATGGGCGACTTGACGGACGTGCAACTAGAAAAAGAGAGAAATAGTTCGTAAGATTTATCGAGTAGCTAACCTTGGAGTCCGTACGGCCGATTCTGGAGATACGAGGGTTTTTGTCCCAGAGGTTGCAACCCCCTATTATGGAAGAAGTAAGCGGCCAATATGATATGAGGACCACGTGCAGTACGATATAGGGATACAGCCCTTGGAAAATAGAAGACCCCGTTCGAGATCACCCCTGATGGAGTACTACTACATAGAGGCAGATTATGTGTACCTAAGGTTGTAGGGCTGCGACGACCGGTTATGGGAGAGGCACGTTATGCCCGTTAATTTATTCATCCGGGATGAACAAAGATGTATCATGACCTCAGATGTTTGTACTGGTGGGATGATATGAAGAAGGACATAGCAGAGGTTGTTGCTCAGTGCCCAGATTGCCAACAGGTTAAGATCGAATATCAAAAGCCTGGTGGATTGCTACAGGAGATGGAGATTCCGACTTGGAAGTGGGAAGCAATTAATATGGACTTCGTTACAGGTTTACCTTGCACTCCACGGAAGTACGATCCCATATGGGTTATTGTAGATAGGCTGACAAAATCAGCCCATTTCTTCCGACGGGACTACTTATTCGGTGGACTATGCGAAATTATATATATTAAGGAGATATTAAGACTTCACGAAGTTCCCACATCTATTATATCCGACGAGAGGAGCTGGGACGATCATTTGCCACTTGTTGAGTTTGCTTATAATAACAGCTACCATTCTAGCATCCAGATGGCACAGTATGAGGCTCTGTATGGCAGGAAGTACAGGTCACCGATTGACTGGTTGATGTTGGCGAAACTAAGTTAATTGACTTAGATATGATTCAGCAAGTAGTTGACAAGTGAAACTCATTCGAGAATGATTATTAGCAGCTCAGAGTCGACAGAAGTCATATGCAGATAATCGACGTCGACACTTAGAGTTCCAGATCGGCGATTGGGTATTTCTGAAAGTGTCACCCATGAAAGGTGTTATGAGACTCGGCAGAAAAGGGAAGCTAAGACCGAGGTACACTGGACTTATCAGATCGTCCGTAAGGTAGGCAAGGTCGCTCTCACGAATTAGACCACATCGACTTGGGAGCGATGACATCCGGTCTTCCGGTGTCAATGCTTCGCAAATGTATAGGCGATCCTTCCAAAGTATTTCCCATAGATGATATCCAGGTAACAGAGGATTTATCCTACGGGGAGCAGCCTATAGCCATACTGGATCGTCAGGTGAGAAGGTTGCGTACTAAAGACGTAGCTTCTGTTAAGATATTGTGAAGGAACAATGACAGGGAGGATATGACCTGGGAAGCCGAAGAAGAGATGAAGAATAATTATTCCCACCTATTTCCTATGCCTGCAGGTAATCTAAACTCCTTAATTGGTTATGTTGATTGATGGATGAACTGTATGTGATATCTATAAAAGAGACTCCCCCGAAATGCTTATAAGACCCTGTAGGACTAGTTTAACAATCGAGGACGAATGTTCTAAAGGGGGGGAGGATGTTATATCCCGTATTTTGTACGTTGGGGTATTCCGAGCTAACCGTGAAAAGTTAAGGACAAAACTATTTCGGGATACGAGGTAGAGACTTTTAACCTCCGATTTTGTTTTAAGGCACAAGTTGCTTATAGTTTTATTGGATGGAAATATTAAGGAAAATTAGGGGCTAGAAGTGAAATAAATATTTCATGAACAAGCCAAGTTGGCCGTGTGAAGTGAGTGGGCTCCCACCCATGGCTTGGCCAAATTTAATTGATCCAAGCCATGTGTGGGGCATGGTCCACTTGGATGAATTATATATGTGGACAAGTGAAGACAAAGCAAGTCAATTAGTCATCTTTTCAACTTAGAAACTTGGAGAGACTTGGAGAAAAAGAATGGAGGACCATTCGGCCATGGCTGGCCGAATTTGAGGTCCCTAAATATTGATCAAAAAAAAAAATTTCTTCTAGATTTTCAACCAATTGGAAGGTCCTTATTAACATGGGGTAGTTGTTGGAGCAAGCAAAGCATTTTTTCTTGCAATTATCAACCCTAGCCAAGTTGAAGAACTAAGTGGAAAAGATAAGGTTTAATCTTTTTTTTTACATGTGTTATGGATGGTTTGTGCATGTTGTAGTGCATAGAAATGGATGAAATTCATGAAATCATGTGAGTTGGGTTGTGGCCGTAGGGGCTGTTTTTGGTAGATTATGATGAACTAATTTTACTTAGTATTTTTGGTTGTTGTTCTTGTGGATTCTATGGTAAGAATGAAGATTTAATGATTCAAGTTGAAGTTGTAATCGTTTGAGGGCATTTTAGAAGCTAATGCGATTTTAATATAGTTTCTTGAATTTATGAGAATGATGTTGTTAATGTGTGGATTGTTGGTGTAGTTCATGAATTTGGAAGAAAGAAATGTGTTGTTGTTGTTCCTATTGAAATTGGAAGGTTTCGGGTGGAGTAGTATGTTGGTTGGATTGTTTTGAATATTGTGCGAATTGTTTGAAGTGTTCTTGAATCTTGTTTGAGTGGTTTCGGATTAGTACTTGAACGCGTGAGCATTGATGTTGGCTTGATTATATGTGGTTGATTTGAATGTAAATGGAATGTTGTCGAATTGTGTAGAAAAGAGTTACTAACGTTAGAATGTGTTCTGAATTAATTGTTATTGTTGTTAATATGGTTGTTGGTATTGTTGTTGAAGATTTGGCCGAGTTGAATTCTCGGGGTTGTTGAATTTATAGGGGAAATGCTGCCCGAATTTCTGTAGATAAAGTGCTAGCTTGGGATTGAATTCCTAAGTACCTATAACTAATGTTAGTATCTAATGACATTGTTGTAGATCTTGGAAAGCCCGAGACTTAAGTTCGGATTAGCTTAGGAAGCGGACGGGGTATGTAAAGCTTCCCCTTTCTTTCTTTTGGCATGTCTTAGATGTAAGTAAGATATGATACGAACCTCGGGGTAACTCTATTCTTAAGATCCGAGCATGTCTACGATTCTTATTCACTTCTTGATGTTAGCATTCTTAATATAGTCGAACTATGGTCCTTGTGTCTATTGTATGATTGGATTTCAAATGTTGCATAAAGAGTTTTTGTTCCCAAAGGATTCTATGTCGAATAAGGTTCGTAACTTTCATAGACGGGCTCGGATCGCTTTGATACGTTCGTAGAAGATTCCATAACGAGTAATGCCCGTAACTTTCATGGGCGGGCTCGGATTGGTTTGATACACGTCTCCGATCCCTCAAATTTCTTTTAATGCAGTCCTAATGGTATTTAGAACGGATTTGATATGACTATCGTTCGATACTCGAGCGTGATTTGTCTACGTGTCTATTGAGTCTTAAAAGCTGATTTATATGCATATGGTTTCTCACTTCTCTGCTCGTGCATGTTGTTATTACTTCTTTCACTGAGTCCCGGGCCAGGACACGTATTCGTGCACAACTCCCCTGCATTGTTCACCGAGTCCCTCACTAGAGGGCCGGGACACGTTATATGTATATATATACATTCTGGTGTTATGATGTGTTATGGTGTTATGATGTGTTATGGGATTATGTCGGGTTATGGAGTTATACAATATTCTGGAGTATGATGTGTTATGGCGCCAAAGACGGGGTGGAGACCATGTTCCATCCGCCGAGTCCCATAATGGGCCAGATATGACATGCATGATTTATGTTTCAAAAGTAAGCATTTTGATATTACGGATATTGTACTTATTTTACGTACTTCTTGTTCCGATTATGATCCTATTCTTTTGTATTTCATGCTTTGCATACTCGGTATATTTCGTGTGACCCCTTTCTTCGGGGGCTGCGTTTCATGCCCGCAGGTACAGATACTCGTTTTGGTGATCCGCCAGCTTAGGATTTCCATTCAGCTATCTTGGAGCGCTCCCTTGTTCCGGAGCCTATATTTTGGGTACAGACACCTTCGTTATATATATGTGTATGTATATGTCTATTCAGGGGTACGGCGGGGCCCTGTCCCGTCATATGATTCTGTTATTACTCTTAGAGGTCGGTAGACACATATATGTGGGTTGTGGGTAGTCATTGGACAGTTGTGTACGTGGTTTGTGTTCTGGACGTCCCCCTGTATTATGATAGCCTTACCGGCTTATGTGCGATATCATCTGCTGAAAGTTGTGATTGTGATATGTATATATACATATTTGTGACAGCTTTGGGGCGACGTTTTACTTTTCTGTATGTATAAGTTCTGGTTATGCTAGCTATGGTCTGATTGTAGTTAACAGGTGCGTACGAGTGCCCAGCTCGGGCACTAGTCACGGCTTACGGGGTTGGGTCGTGACAGTTACACCGAAGCGACATATCAGATTATTTTTGACAAAGTCAGCAACCACTTTCTTGGTCACTGATTTGTGCGAAGTTGCTTCTATCCATTTGGTAAATTAGTTAATGGCGACTAAGATGAAATGATGTCCATTGAAGGATGGAGGCTCGAGGGGTCCTATGACGTCCATTCCCTACGTCACGAACAGCCATGGCGAGCTCATCACATGTAATTCTATGGGAGGGACCTTGATCAGATCTCCGTTTATCTGGCATTGATGACACTTCTGCATGATTTTGCACGAATCATGCTCCATGGCCATCTAGTAATATCATGTCCTTAGGTTTTTCTTTGCGAGGATGAATCCATTTATGTAGGGGCCGCATGCCCCTGCTTGCACCTTTTTCAGCAATTTCGTTGCCTCTTCGGCATCCACGCACCTGAGTAACCCAAGGTCCGGTGTCCTTTTATACAATACTTTTTTGTTCAGGAAGAAACCATTAGCCAACCTCCTAATAGTCTTCTTCTGATTTGCTGAACTCTCTGGGGGTACTCTCCCTTCTCTAGGTATGTCTTGATATCGGCGTACCATGGTTGGTCATCTGGCTCGGCCTCGACGTGGGCGCAGTAAGCCTGTTCTCTCTTAGTGTGATCTCCAGAGGGTCAATGTGAGCACTCTCGGGGTGCTGGCTCATGGAGGCTATCGTGGCCAACGTGTCTGCAAACTCATTTTGGGCTCTCAAGGTATGCCTGAAACCGATATTCCTAAATCTCCTGCATAGTCTTTGCACTAGATTTACATAAGGGATTATTTTATCATTTTTGGTCGCCCAATGTAATTCAACCTTCCCAAGAAACTCATGACTTCTTTCTTGGTCTTGGGCGGTGGCAATTCCTGAATTGCTTTGGTTTTGGTGGGATCCGAGACACACATTCCACACACACACACACACACACACACATGAATCCTAACAACTTTCTGGCGGGCACTCTGAAGGCGTATTTTATAGGGTTCAACCTCAAATTGAACTTACGAAGCCTGTCAAAGAACTTGCGCAAGTGCGCAGTATGTTCTGAGCTTTCCTTTGATTTTATGATGACATCGTCCATATAGACTCCGATATCTCGATGCATCATATCATGGAACAAGGTACTTATAGCTATCATGTATGTAGCGCCGGTGTTTTTGAGGCCGAACGGCATTACCCTGTAATGGTAGACTCCCCAAGGGGTGATAAAGGCTGTCTTCTCAGCGTCTTTTTCACTTATGAGTATTTGATGATACCCGGCAAAACAATCCACGAATGACTGCAACTCGTGCTTGGCGAAATTATCTATTAGGATGTGGATGTTTGAGAGAGGGAAGTTATCCTTCGGACAGGCCCGGTTGAGATCTCGGTAGTCCATACAAATTCGAATCTTTCCGTCCTTCTTGGGCACTGGTACTATGTTGGCTACCCAAGTGGGGTAGGATGTTACTTCCACTATTCCACATTTAATCTGCTTCTCTACCTCATCTTTTATCCTGATACTCATGTCTGGCTTAAATGTTCGTGTTTTTTGTTTGATCGGGATAAAACCCTCCTTGATAGGAAATATGTGGGCCACTATTTCAGTGCTTAACCCTAGCATGTTTGCGTACGACCAGGCGAAGACGTCCACATATTCCATCAACAGAGCTATGAGCTCTTCCCTTTGTAGAGCTCCCATGTGAGCACTGATCCCTGTTTCTTTGACATCCTCTACGCTGCCGAGGTTGATCACCTCGATTTCGTTCATATTTGGCTTCTTCTTTTCTTCTAATTCTTCCAATGCCTCCACCAACCCTTCTGGCATCATCGTCGCTTCGTCGTACTCCTCGAACTCCTGCTGCCTATTTTACTCATTCGTTTTGCGACACTTCATGACATTTTTGATCGTTTTATTATGATTACTATTGAAAAGGCGAGGCAAAGTAAAATCAGGCTTATTCGTCAGTTGTTATTACGTGATTAGTAAGAAATTTTTTATTATCCAATAAGAATAGCAGTTTTGTGTAGACCGAGGCTTTTTTATTAATTCAAAAGCAAATGAGTTACAAACTATGGCCCTGGCTGGGAACAGGGCCGAACCATTTCCATTTTTTAAACATCACGAGGTAGTTTTAGAAAAGGCAGTCGCTCAAGTCTCTGCTGACGCCGCCACTTTTTAGCAAAAGGTTCTTTTTCTAAGAAAAATATATCTCTCTATCGAGGAACAGAGAGGGAGTAGGTGTCTAATTATCCACGTGCTCTCCTAGTCTCATACCGCACATGGTGGGTGCCTCCTGGATTTCCTCGGTGATCGCATAGTACCCCTCTTCTTGAAACAGCAATTCGAGACCCCCATCAAATTCTTCTCCATTTGGCATTGGCGTGTTGTTGGGAAATGACTGGTACAACCCCGGAATTGGCTGTGATAGGTTCCCAGTTCTGAATTCTCTCTAGACCGAAACGGTAATTTTCTTTCGAGATTGGTACAGGCTCTATTATCCCTTCAAGGTCCCTTCCTAGGCCTTTTCTCGCTTTAAAATCATTTCTCAACATTGTGGAGGCGATCATTCTGTAGACTTCCGGCATTGAACTGTCGACCACCCCTTCCGAATGGGTGGCTCCGACGTATTCCACAATGTGGAAGTTTGGCCTAGTGGGACTCCCTGCGATTGCTGGCATAATGTTGTAAGGATGCTTCTGGACATCCTTCTCAGCTTCGACCGCGATTTCCTGGCCTTGCTATTCAAATTTTATGGCCTGGTGCAGACTTGATGGAACCTATTACACCTTGCACTTTCAGAGCGTGGGCATGCCATGTACTTCACCATATTAATGTAGTATCGGAGACGTCCCTTGAAGTTTTGGAAGGTACAAGCCATAGGAAGTACGTAACAATGAAGTAAAGGATGAATTACGATCTCGTAAGTAGTAACCGGGAAGGACAACCTTGGAACCAAAGGACATGACTATTATCAAGTATGATTAATGATAAATATCATGTATGGAAAGTTTCAGAAGATTCTGGGATCAAGCAGATCGAAGAAAATAATCTGTAGAAAATTTGGCAGAATTTTGGACAGAAATTTTGGGTCAATTTTGGAGGGGTATATCTCTGGGTATATCAGGAGTTTTAAGGTGTTTCAAGAGCCTAAAATGAAGGTCGTCGAGTCTAGTTTCCAACTCAATAAACCGTTCGTCAATATGACATTGGAGTAGGGAGTTATGGGAGTTTTAAAATAGACAGTCAGAAGAATACGAACCTGGGCGGAAAATCCGGAAAGCTCACTTAAAAGCCCACTTATGGGGTGACCCAGCCCAACTCAGCTTGGCACCTATAAAAGGGCCTCTGCACTTCATTTTATTCATTTTTCTTCAACTCCACAACCTTCTAGAACTCTCCTAACATTTCCACACCTCTCTAGAATTTCCCACACTTCTCTCTCCATTATAAGAGTGTTCTTGAAGGTTCTCCACCATTCCAAAACATTCTATACCATCACAAAAGAGGATCAAACTCTAAAACCTCAAGCTAATTCACGGAGAAGGATTGTTCTTGTCTCTACTTAATGTTGTGATGAATTTGGTCTTGGAAGAAGTTGAGTGGGGTGAAGTCCTTCTAGTGTAAGGTATGTTCTCCATCCTTTTTCTCATGATTAAGTTGATTTGAAGGCTTAGCAAGTCCTATAAGAGAAGAGAATCATAGTAGAGAAGTTGCAAAGTATTAAAGTGAAGATGATGACTATGGAATGAATTTGAAAGGAGATTTTGGATTAATTTGAGATTAAATTGAATATAATTCTTTGATTATGGTTTATGGATATTGTTACGGTTGGTTGAGAAATTGGGAAAAATATCGTGTGGGATGTTTTATGGAGCATATTGGTGTTGATGATGATGTTGTTGATATTAGTATTGCTATTGGTTTTGTTTTGTTGGTATTGTGATTTCGAGCTAGGGATATAAACAGGGGAGATGCTGCCTGAATTTCGGCAGATTTTAAAAGAAATTAATTTGAAGACTTAAGATAAGCATATGACGATAAGACTAACTGTGGTATGAATTCTCTTAAATGTAGATTTACGAGCTTGGATGTATAAGCGTTAAGTAGTAGGAGACCAAAAAGGTATGTTAAGGCTAGTCCCTTCTTTCTAAAGGCATGATTCCTTTCTTATGAACATATATATGTTTTCCATAACATTCTTATTCCCAAAAGTTAGAAGTTCATGATTCTTAGAGTTTCTTATGATGCTAAAGATAAGTATGTTCCATGATGATAATGATGATGATTCGATTTTTTGGAGATTCCAAAGCTTATGGATTTGATGCTATTATGAGATTATTGAGCTTATTTCATGATTTCCTTGATTTTATCCATTGTTGTTGATCTCACCTCAAAATACTTGTTCCTTCGAGGTGAGATATAGCAACGATGATAATTCCATTTCTAATTCTATCTAAGTTCAGCGTTTTTGATACTCTCATGACACTATTGATCTCATCTTAAGATAGTTGATCCTCTAAGGAAAGATGTGGTGATAATGATAACGAAGATGATGATGTGCTTTTATTTATGCACTCTTATATATGTATATATGTAGTCATGTGTGACACGGAGTCCCGAAGGGGTCGGGTACGGATATTACCAAGTCCCGAAAGGGCCGGATACGGATACTACCGAGCCTTACTATGGCCGGGTACAGATATTACCGAACCTTACTATGGTCGGGTACGAATAATACCGAGCCTATATGGCCGGGTAAGGTGTTGTATTGTATTGTATGGTATTGTATAGGTAGGCACGTGGATGTATGAAATGTTCTAGAGAAAGGGTAAGTAAGTATGACGAATGTCTTGAAAGGTATTATGAGACATAAACGGTTCTTGTATCTTACACTATTCTTCCTGCTTTTATCATGTTACTATTCATGCCTTACATACTCAGTACACTATTCGTACTGACGTCCCTTCTTGTGGACGCTGCGTTCATGCCCGCAGGAAAGCAGGGAAACAGATCAGATCCTTAGGAGCTCCATCAGTGAAATCTCAGAGGCGCTCCAGTTGTTCGGGGCCGCATTTATTGGTACTACTCTTTTGTATACACACTTGGGTATGGCAGAGTCCTGCCCCGTCCTTATGGATTCATGTATTCTGTTTAGGGGCTCGTAGATAGATGAATGTAGCTAGATATTCCTTAAACGTCATCACTTCTTATTGTTGTATAATATTCTGGTAGCCTTGTTGGCTTACACTTATGGGCATAGCTGTTGATGACTGTATTAAGTGTGACATTCACGAGAGGCCTATGTGGCCCACCTGGAAATGCTTATGGAATGTTAGACCAGAGGTGCTCCGTGTTAACTAGTACCGGGTACCCATCATGGCCCTCTAGTTGGGTCGTGACAAAAGTGGTATCAGAGCAGTTCGTCCTAGGGAGTGTCAGCGAGCCGTGTCTAGTAGAGTCTTGTTTATGGGTGTGAAGCGCGCCATACTTATAAGCAGGAGGCTGCGGGGCATTTAGGAATGATTGACCTTCCTTTCTTATCTTAGATTGTGCGATAGAGCCATGTTATCAGGTTTCCCTTTTTCCTAATCGTATGTTATGATTTTAGTAATGCCTATGAAGAGGAAAGCTACAGCGGCCGAGAAGGGCAAGACGGTGGCCGAAAGAAGGACTGAACGGGAGCCACCGGCAAAGATAGAAGAGGGTGAGTCTCAATACGAGGTTCCATCTCGGACCTCTCCTACTCCACCCCTATCAGAGGAGCATGAAGGAGCTTCAGCTCCGGCTCAACTCTCCCCGGGATCCTCGCCGGACACCTCGGGCCGGCGGATGAGGGAGCTACTCCGGTTGGGATGTTGCGGTTCATTGGTATATGGTTTGGTTGTCCTCTAAAGGAATCGATGCACCTCCCCCAGTATGGCAAGAGTTTGTAGATGCTTGTCTCCGACATTACTTGCCGCCAGAGGTTCGACGGGCCAGAGCTGATGAGTTTTTTAATCTTAGACAAGGGAACATGAGTGCTCGAGAGTATAGTCTTCGCTTTAATTCCTTGGCAAGGTATGCTCCAGCTATGGTAGCTGATATGGGGGACCTCGTACACCGGTTTATGAGTGGTTTGGGGCCACATCTGATTAAGGAGTGTTTGAAGGCTTCCCTTCAGGATGGGAAGGATATTTCTCATATTCAGGCCCATGCCCAGAATCTGGAAAAACAACAGCGGCCGCAAGGGGGTGAGCGCGAGTATGATAAAGGTTATCATTAGAGGGCCAGATCTTCAGGTGCCGCCTGTGAGTTTGAAAGGGGTCAGAAGCAACAACATTCTAGACATTCAAGCCATCCAGTAGCCAGTGCACCTCCTCGATCTACATGCAAGAGATTTGATCGTCCTAATTATACCAGACCAAGCAAGAGCTCCAGAGTTTCGGGTTCCCTATATAAAAGTGAATCCGATCACATAAGGCCGCCCTTACCACGGTGCAATCAATATGGTAGGCCACATTTTGGACTGTGCCGCTTGGGTTTTGATGTTTGCTTTGCCTATGGTCGATCAGGCCATGTTATGCGTGAGTGTCCATTTCCAAGCAGTCGAAGTAGGGCGCAGTCTACCGGATCGACAGCCGGATCGTCGCCATCCATGCGCCCTCCCGGATAAGACACTCAGACATCAGCAGGTCGTGGTAAAGGTAGAAATCGTCCAATATCACCTCATTTGGTTACTTGTATTTACGCATTGACTGATCAACAGGACTTGGACCCTTCACCCGACATTATTACAGGTACATTGTTAGTATTTTCTCATGATGTGCACATATTGATTGATACATTAGTATGATTAGATGGGAGTGTAACTTCTTCTCGAAGTAAAAAGTGTAAGGGATAAGTATATGTTTAAATGTGACCCGTAAGTATAAACATACTAATGATTTATGAGTACAAAGGGCTAGAAGAGATAAGGGAACGATGCACATTACCAAAAAGCCAGATATCGACAAGAACCTTTTTATCATATAAAATATAATAGCAAGGATGTTGTACGGAGGTACGGGTATAGGGACACATGAATATAAGACAAAGGTGGGACTAAGGTATAAAAGAATTCTCTTCTAGAAGTTCTCTTATCACAAGATTACTAAGTTAGTAACACAAGGTTGAATAGCTAATGGAAGATATGGATGATGATTTGAAGGAATTAGTTATATGGTGGTAGATGAATAAGGTTGAAGTCGCGAGTTGATATAAGATAAACCCTTTATTAATGAAATGAATTTGTAATTGAAGGAAGACTTGTCTAAAGACCGAGTGTTCATGTAGCGAAGAAAAGGAGGGCTAATGGGATGGTGAATGTAGAATAATGGGCTAACACCCTAAGGGGGGAGGATGAGACAAACCAGTATTGGATTAGGAGTATGCTTTGTTAGGAGCTGGAAGGTGTCACGACCCATTTAAGCCTAGGTCATGTGGGCACCTACCATTCCCACCTCGGTAGGCGAACCCTTAACTCAACGTTCACAATCAACAAAAATAATAGCGGAAGAAGTAAAATGACGTAAGTCTCACAATATAATATAATATAGATAAGTGCGGAAGTAAATGAATCCACCCCAATATCTGGTCTGGTCATACAAGAGCATCTAAATCCGAATACTAAGGTATGAATAATAATACATAAAATGTCTCAAATCATGTCTTGAGTGAAAAGTAAGAAATAAGCAATAGAAGAGTCTTCGAGGTCAGCGGACGCCATGCTCATCCTGGAAAACTCAAGTAGAAGCTGAGGAGTCGATCGGTTAGTAACACGAAAAAGTAGATCCGGCGATACTCTACATTCATAAAGAATGCGGCAAGTGTAGGTCGGTACAAACAACGATCCTATAGGCATCATAGGCCGATTAAGCATAGTTAACACAATTCAGAAAATAACGCAGATAAACAAGTAAGCCAAATCACGCATGAAACGCTATAATCATAACCGAGTATCCGTCAAAACCTATGTAAGTATCTAACCCCAATGTAACAAGTCTGAGTATATCTAATCCTGAAACAATCAACACAATAGAATCAACAACACAATCGTCACAATACAGTCATCACAACATCTCACTCAAGTCATAATGCAATGCAATGCAATAATGGTATAAATGTGATGCCATGCCATGCTATGCAAATAAGATGTACACATGTACTCTGGACGGAAATATCGATGTCTCGGCTGCACAACCCAGCGTGACTCGCGAATTCTGAGTGCCACCCGTCCCGGATCTTTGCCAAACAGACGGACGGGACCCTGGCTAATTGCTCACAGGGGGAGTCTCACCGGCACCACTCTGGGGGACCAACAGAGCCCATGCACTACAATGACTCCAGAATAACATCGGAATCGGCCATGCAACAATGATGCCTGAATATAACCATCAGACATTGGCCTCCTCACAATCACTCAAAAGAGTTGTCAAATATCAGTTTCATAAATCAACGATTCCGGAATTGAATCTCGAACATCGGCCTCCTCACAATCACTCAAGTAAAAATTTTTATCAACTATTAGTTTCATATAAATAACAATTCCGGAAGGGATCTTCGGACATCGGCTTTTTTCACAATCACTCAAGTAAAAGAGTTTATCAAATATCAGTTTCGCTCAATCAACGATATCGGATCATCACCAGATATCGGCTATGCATGATAATTATGAGAGAATACGTGAAATGCATATGTCAACCATCAACAAGCAAGCTCAATATTGCAAGTACCTCAACGGGGTACACCAACAATGTATCATATCTCAATACCAACAGTGGGTATGCCAACATATATCAATAACTCAAGTACCAACAGTGGGTACGCCAATATATATACATATATATATATATATATATATATATATATATATATCAATAACTCAAGTACCAACAGTGGGTACGCCAATAATGTATCAAAGTACAAATACCAACAACGGGTATGTCAATCCTATCCGAATCAGGACAATAAGCGACATTCATTATCTACCAACTACACATGGCATCAAGCTAACACGATTAAACAATCAAACACATATAACGGGGTGGCTAGTCCCAACACACATCAGGCCCAACCGAAGGCAATATCCATCCCAACTTCACACCCGAAGGTTCACATGCTGTCTCTGACATCATAATCTAAATATCTGATTCACTATACTAAGTCCCATCAAAGGTAAACCATAACCTACCTGGACTGCCGAACCGCAACACCAACAAGTCACTCTATCGCCTTGCCCTTCCTCTGAAGCTCAGAACCAAAGTAATCTAAGCATAATCAAATTCTAAATTAGAAAACATGAATAATGATACTAATATTGCTATGATATCAATTAGGTCCATTTGAACCCTAGAAATTGGAAAAACGGGCCCACAAGGGTGAAACAGGAAATTCACGGGTAAAATATCGAATTGAATCCTACGTAATCATAACCCAATCATTAATTGTTGATTTAGCTCAAGAATTATCCCCAAATCTGATTTCTAGTAAAAAAACCCAAATTAGGTATGAACCCTAATTCTCCAAATCCGAAATTCAACGTTAAAAGTGAAAGATATATGATTACTAAGCTTAGATTCATCAAGTTTTATCATCAATATCATCAATTTATCATATAGGACCCTAAGGGAAAACCTCCCAAAACCCTTCTTCAAATTCCAAATCTAAGGGATTGTAAAAGGGAAGGGGGAATTCTTAGATAGTTGTGATTAAGGGAGTGTTACACCTCGAAAAATTCCATGTCGTTGCATAGTAAATAGACTAACACAGGGTAAGAAGTATGCGCTGTTTATATAAGTAAGAAAGGTTATTTAAAAATTCTAATTAGGATTCCAAAGATTGGAAGTAAGAGGAGAAAGTTCCTTAAGGAAGGCAAAGCATATGTCGTGTTTTGGAAGAGTTCCGTAAAGTACCAAGATAATGTTGATTTAATGATGTCTTAAGGAAGAGTTATAACGCTCCTTAGATTGGTAAGAAAGTGTTAAACAAGTGTCAAGAAGGTTCCATAAGGATTGGAGATCAAACGAACGACGGAAATAATTTCTGAGAAATGGGGTTATACGACCGCTTATACGGTCTGTATAAGGGTCCGTGTAACACCCAACAGGAAGATGTTTTCCCTGATGGTGAACCACAAACATTTATACGGACCATACAATGTTATATGGACCGTATAAGTGGTTCGTATAATACCCGACGAGCTGATTAAGTGCAAGTATAAATATGTGTTCCCACTTTTATTTTCTCATTATTTCCACTTCTCCATCTCTCTCAAGGCTTCTAGAGTGTTGTACATATTCTTCAACACCAATTCAAGGTAAATCAAAGATCAACTTCATCAAACCAAGAAAATTAAGTGCAAGAAACTCATTAGGGTTCATCCAAGACAAGAAATCTCATGGGAAGTGGAACTAGGGTTTTGCTCAAGTGAAGTATTTCCACTCAAAGCTCATCCCCCCCCCCCCCCCACTATCAAAGGTAATTTTTATGATAATTCCATGTTGTTTAAAGTATTGAAAGGTTGAAAGACTTGGATTGTGAAAGGAAGTAGAAAATGGGTCATAAATATGAGAATAGTGGCACTTTTGAGTAGTAGCTTGAAATGAATCATGATTCCTGATATGTTGTGATTATGGTTATGTTATAAATGGTATTAAGAACATGGGATGAACATTATTTAGGAATGAATGTAATATTGTACTACGACCATAGTTATGGATGATTTGAAGTAAAGTTGGGAGACTTGGATAATGTAAGGTGAATGAAGATTATTGCATATGATATTGTAAATGTTATTATAGATGTTTGGGAGTTGATATATGATATGGAGAAGGTTGTGAAAACAATGGAGATGCTGACCAATTTTCTCTAGCTTTAGTTCAAGCATGCTTATGCTATCGATTATCTAATATTAGTACGAACTCTTTTGAAGGTAGAAACGAGAACATTAGAGAAGAACTTTCAAGCGATAGAGTAGCTAAACGAAAAGGTATGTAAGGCTAGTCCCTTCTTTCTAAGGCATGACTCCTATGGCATGAATCTTCCTATCTTTCCATAGCTTTCCTACATATCAGAAATTATGAGTCTATGATTATAAAGAGCTTCATATGAGATAAAGCCAAAAGATATGTTACGAGTATGATAATGATGATTATGAGTTTGAGTCTAAAGAATTCTAAAGTCCACGACATGATGTTTCCACAAAGCTAATGACCCTAACTACGATCCATTGATGTTGTTTATTGTGTTACACTCACCTTACAATGCTAGTCCCTTCAAGGTGAGGTATGGTGAATATGATCACTCCATAATGTAATCGGGGGTTCTCGACCTTATGTCACCCCGATATAATGATAGATCATCTTTAAGTTTTAATGCATGATTTATGAAGAACATATGATGATGATAAGTTATGATGAGTATATGATGATATGATTACACCGAGACTATAGGGCCGGCCATGTCACTGCTAAGGCGGGCTGCATACGATTCCACCGTGCCTAGATGGCCGGGCATGTCACCGCTAAGGCGGGCTGCGTATGATTACACCGAGCCTAGATGGCCGGGCATGACACCACTAGTGGGCGGCATATGATGGTTACCCGGACGCGGGTTAACGGCGATGGTACATGTGCTATGTTGATATATGTGAGACGTATAAAGCGTCTTTTATTCTAAAAGGTTTAGTAGGTTATATATTCATCTCATATCTTATGATCTCTTTATTATGTTATTTTATTCATGCCTTACATACTCAGTACAATGCTCGTACTGACGTCCTTTTCCTTTGGATCTTGTGTTCATGCCCACGAGCAGACGGGAGGTGATCCGTTGTAGGAGCTATCGGCGACTTTGAGAGCACTCCATTATTCTGGAGGTGCCATTGCTTTATTATCTTGTGTAAATATGTTTTGGGCACGACGGGGTCCTGTCCCGTCCATATGTCTAGTACTCTAGTAGAGGCTCGTAGATACGTATATGTGGGTAGTATGGTCTAACGATTTTCTTCCTTGTATATATATTATTTTGGTAGCCGGAGGACTTGTGCATCTAAAGGTAAATTGTTTGATAGTGAAAACGGTCTCCCTTATGATTCGAAGCATGAGAATAATGAATGAACGCAGAATGAGTATAATGAGTAGTAGAATGAGTGGTGCTCGACGGTCAACTCCGGGTACCCGTCATGGCCCCTAGCCGGGTCGTGACAGGGAGAGCAAAGGATTGGACAAAGTTTACCTCTAAGAGTGTCTTCAAATTATCTCGAAGAACAGTTTCTCTAAGCTCCAATATCGAGATATGAAATAATGAGGGTCTAAGACTTATTTAAGACACATTTAATAAAATGTCACAGCCCGTCACCACCACGGCGGTTGGAATGCCGCGATGGCGGCGCCGCTAAGGA
>NW_026714489.1:0-22516 GCF_029784015.1 Lycium ferocissimum | reverse complement strand
CTCATATTTTCTTATTTTAAATTTAAGAACCTATCCGCTCTAGCTCGGCGGACCTCGAGTGGTAAATAGTGGCGGATGAAGGCATCTACAAATTCTTGCCAAGCGGGAGGAGTTGCATTCTCTTTCCTTGATGACATCCAATTATTACACCATAAGATATGATGCCAACTCCACAGATTCAGTTTCAGAGGCATGAATAATCTTTAGTGTCCTCAACATTTCATCAATAAAGCCTTGCAGATCTTCATCCGGCTTTGACCCGAAAAACTCCAGAGGATTCAAACTCATGAAATCACAGGTTCTGGTACTAGCTGACCGATCACTTGGGCCCGCATTCTACCACTGTGCTTAGGCGGCAACTAACTGCGTCTAATAGATGAATAGCCTCGGTCACTTGTTGACCCGAAGTAGCTGGAGGGACCGGAGGATAGGAGGGAAGTGGAGGCCGGAGCCGAAGCTCCCTCTTGTTCTTCTAAAATAGGTGGGGTAGAAGAAGTATTAGATGGAGCCTCATTATGTGATCCACCCTCTTCTACATTTATTGGCGGCTCCCTTTCTACCAACTTTTTCATCGTAGTCTTGCCCTTCTGGGCGGCTTTAGCTTTTCCCTTTGGTGGCATTTCTGAAATCATAAAGACACTATTAGGGAGGAGAAAATCTTATAACACAGCTCTATCGCACGATCTCTTAAGATGAAAGATGGTCATTTTTCCTAAATGCCCTATAGCCTCCTGTTTATTAGCGTGGCGCGCAACACACCATAAACAAGACTCTACTAGACACGGCTCGTAGACACTTCCTAGGACCGAATCAAGCCCAATACCACTTTTGTCACGACCCGACTAGGGCCATGACGGGTACCCGGGGTTGACCACCGAGTACCGCTCATTCTATTACTCATTCTCATGGGTCAGTCATTAGTCTCATACTTATAATCATTGAAAACCATTTTTCACTTGAAACATATTTGCCTTACATACATAAGCCCTTTCGGCTAACAAAATTATATATATATATATATATATATATATATATATATATATATATATATATATATATATATATATAGAGAAACCGTGAGACAATATTACCCACACTATGTATCTACGAGCCTCTACTAGAGTACTAGACATATGGACGGGACGTGCCCAAAATATATATGTATATACCAAAAGATTAATCCATGGCACCTCCGGGACAATGGAGTGCTCTCAAGTTAGCTAATAGCTCCTATAAGTCTGGATCACCTCCCTGTCTACCTGTGGGCATGAACACAACGTCCATAGAAAACGGACGTCAGTACGAACATTGTACTGAGTATGTAAGGCATAAACAATAATAATACGTCAATAAAATGAGGGAACATCAAATAAGGGAGTAACCAGAATCGATCGTCAATTATAAAAGAAATGATGCATGCTGGCTTACTTCATAATCATCGTCATATCATGTATGCACATATGTATAAGTTGCCTGACCATATAGGTACGATGTGATAATCATTAGCCCGCGTCCAGGCCTCCCGCATCCGGGGTACCATCTCATGCCGCCCACTAGTGGTGTCTGCCCATGCCATCTTGACATGGTGTATATGCTGCCAGCTTAGCGGTGTCTGCCCGTCCATATAGGCACGGCGTAATATCATCATCATGTACTCATCATAATACATGCATAGAGACTCAAGGACAACTGTACTTTCTCGGGGTGACATAAGGTCGTAAACCCCTGATTTCATTATGGAGCATTTATAAGCATTCTGCCTCACCTTGAAGGAATTAACATATAAGTTGAGCGTATATAATAAACAACATCATTAGCTTTGTAGGAACATCATATCATGGACTCTAGAATCTTTAGACTTATGCTCATCATCATCATTATCGTGCCCATAATGTATCTCTTATCTCATATGGCTATTCATGAACATAGACTCTTAGTTTTTCGGAATGTAGAAAATTGTTGATGAAGGAGGAAAATCATGTCATAAGATTCATGCCTTAGAAAGAAAGGACTAGCCTCACATACCTTTTTCGTTTAACTATTCTATCGCTTGCTCGTCCCCCTTTTGTCACGACCCAACCCCGTAGGCCGTGACTAGTGCCCGAGCTGGGCACCCGTACACACCCATTGACCATAATCAACATACTGATAACTTAAGCATATGCAGAGGTAGGACATCATCTCCGTAACTTAAACATAACAAGAACTTATATATACAGAAAAGTAAAACGTCGCCCCAAAGCTGTCACATATACATATATACATATGACATGTTCGGTAAGGTCGTCATAATACGGGGGAACGTCCCAACAGACAAACCACACAAACACATCCGTACAATAATTACCCACAACTCACACATATGTCTACGTACCCTAAGAGTCATAACGAATCATAGTGACGGGGACAGTGGCCCCGCCGTACCCCTGAATATACATATAGATACACAACAAAAGTATCTGTACCATAGATATAGGCTCCGAAGCAAAGGAGCGCTCCAAATGGCAGAATAGATATCCTAGGCTGACGAATCACTAGAACGAACGTCTGTACCTGCGGGCATGAAACGCAGCCCACAAGAAAAAGCGGGCCGCACGAATATGTACTTAGCATGTAAAGCATGGGATACAGTAAACAGGATCATAACCGAACTGGGAATTACAGAAACGGGTATAATAACCAGAAAATCAACAGACTTGCCTTTGAAACACATATCATGCATGTCAATGTCATGTCATCATATCATCGTATCATATATATATATATATACCGTACCCGGCCCTCTAGTGAGGGACTCGGTGAATAGAATCATCATATCATCATGTCATCATCATATATATATATATATATATATATACCGTACCCGGCCCTCTAGTGAGGGACTCAGTAAATAGAATCATCATATGCCATCCCGCCGCCATCCCCATATCATCACATCATATATATATATATATATATATATATATATATATATATATATATATATACCGTACCCGGCCCTACAGCCGAGGGACTCGATGGAACAATGCAGCCAAACTTGTGCACGAATACATACCCGCCCAGGGACTCAGTGAAAGACATATTGAGGCTGGCATGAGCGGGAGTAGTGAGAAACCATATGCACATAAATCATCATTACGGACTCAATGGATAAGTAAGTAGTCGATACTCGAGAGTTAAAAAAACGTAATCATGTTAAGTTCTTTAAAAAAAAAATCGTTAGGACCATACAAAGGAAAATCTCGGGGACCACGGATATGCATCAAACCAATCCGGGCCCGCCCATTAAAGTTAGAGTCATTATTCGTTATAGAACCTTCTACGAACGTTTCGAAGCGATCCGATTCCGTCTATGAAAGTTACGGACCTTTTTCAACATAAAACCCTTTAGAAACAAAACTTTTCATGCAACCTTTGAAATCCAATCATACAAAAGACATAAGGACCATAGTTCGACTATATTAAGAATGCAAAAATCAAGAAATGAATAAGAATCGTAGACATGCTCGGATCGTAAGAGTAGAGTCACCCCGAGGCTCGTATCATAGCTTACTTACAACTAAGACATGCCAAGAGAAAGGAAGGGTAAGCTTTACATACCTTGTCCGCTTCCTAAGCTAATCCGAATTTAAGTCTCGGCTTCTCACGATCTACAACAACGTCGTTAGATGCCAAACATTAGCCATAGGCACTTAGGAATCCAATTCTAAACTAGCACTTTTTCTACAGAAATTTGGGCAAAGATTTCCCCGTGAACTCAACAACCCCGAGAATTCCACTAGGCCAAATCATCAACAACAATACCAACAATCATATTTACAACGTCAACAAGTGATTCAAAACGCATTCTAACGTTAGTAACTCTTTTCCATATGATTCGACGGCGTTTCATTTACATTCGAATCATCACATATAATCAATCCAACACCAATAGTCACATATTCAAGTACTAATCCGAAACCATTCAAACAAGATTTCAAGATACTTCAACCAATCCGCACAATATTCAAAACAACCCAACCAATACACAATGCCACCCGAAACCTTCCAAACTTGACAAAAGTAACACAACACATTCTTTTCTTCCAAATTCATGAACTATACTAACAATTCACACGGTAACAACATCATTCCCTTAAATACAAGAAACTATATTAAAATCACATTAACTTCCAAATCAGCCCACACGTTTATAACTTCAACTTGGATCATTAAACCTTTATTTTACATCATAAAATCCACAACAACAACAACCAAAACACTAAGTAAAATTAGTTCATTCTTTGCTACACAAAACAGTCCATATTCGGCCACAACATCAACACCATAGTTTCATGAATTTCATTCATTTCCACATACTACAACATGTACAAATCATCCATAACACATGAAAAAGGATATTGAACCATACCTTTTCCACTTAGTTCTTCAACCTGGCTAAGGTTGTGCCTTGCAAGAACGAATGGTTTGCTTGCTTCAACAACCACTCCACGTTATAGAGGACCTTCCAATTGGTAGAAATGCTAAGAGAAAATTATTTTTTTTGAAAGAACTTAACATTATTACCGTTTTAACTCTCGAGCGTCGACTACTTACTTGTCCATTGTAGTCCGTAATGAAGATTTATGTGCATATGGTTTCTCACTACTCGCCGTGCCGCCTCAATATGTCTTTCCCGAGTCCCGGCCGAGTATATATTCGTGCACGGCCACCGCATTGTTCACCAAGTCCCTCACTAGACGGTCGGGTATTATATATATATATATATATATATATATATATATATATATATATATATATATATATATATATGATGTGATGATATGGGGATGGCGGCCGGATGGCATATGATGATTCTATTCACCGAGTCCCTCACAGAGGGCCGGGCACGGTATATATATATATATATATATATATATATATATATATGATGTCATGATGACATGATGATATGATGATTCTATTCACCGAGTCCCTCACTAGAGGGCCGGGTACGGTATATATATATATATGATGATACGATGATATGATGACATGACATTGACATGCATGATATGTGTTTCAAAGGCAAGTCTGTTGATTTTCTGGTTATTATACCCGTTTCTGTAATTCCCAGTTCGGTTATGATCCCGTTGCATCGTATCCCACGTTTACATGCTCGGTACATATTCGTACCGACCCCTTTCTTCGGGCGTTTCATGCCCGTTGGTACGTACGTTCGTTCGGTGATTCGTCGGCCTAGGATATCTATTTCGCCGCCTTTGGAGTGCTCCTTGCTTCGAGCCTATATCCGTGGTACGTACACTTTTTTTGTGTATCTATATGTATATTCAGGGGTACGGCGGGGCCCTGTCCCGTCCTATGATTCTGTTATGACTCTTAGAGGTCTGTAGACATATGTGTGAGTTGTGGGTAATTATTGTACAGATGTGTTTGTGTGGTTTGTGCGCTGGACGTTCCCCCATATTATGACAGCCTTACCGGCTTATGTCCGCTATGTATATATGTCTATGTGACTGCTTTGGGGCGACGTTTTACTTTTCTGTATATATAAGTTCTTGTTATTTTTAAGTTACGTAGACGATGTCCTACCTCTGCATATGCTTAAGTTATCAGTATGTTGATTATGGTCAATGGGTGTCTACGGGTGCCCAGCTCGGGCACTAGTCACGGCCTATGGGGTTGGGTCGTGACACCTTTAATGCCCACGTTTCTACCTTCAAGAGAATTCGTATTAACATTAGCTAAACGATTATAAGAGCGTGCTTACTAAAGCTAGAGGAAATTGGGCAGCATTTCCTTTGTTTATACAACTTTCCTCATATCACATATCAACTCCCAAACATCCATAACAACAATCACAATATTATAGGCAACAATCATCATTCATCTACATTATCCACATTTCACAATTTCACTTCAATTTCTCCATAATCATAGTCATAGTTCACTATTGCATTTTCTCATATATAATGCTTATCCCAGTTCTAAATGTCATTCATAACATGCTTACAACCACAACAAATCAATGATCATGGCTCAATCCAAACTACATCTAAGAAATGACACTATTCCCACATTTATGACCCATTTTCTATATTCTTCTACAATCCAAGTGTTTCAACTTTTCAACACCTCAAACAACATGGAAATACCATAAAACATGCCTTAGATAATGGAAGAATAATCCTTGAGTGGAAATAATCTTCTTGCACCAAAACCCTAGTTCATTTCGATTGAAATTTATTGGCTTGGATGAGCTTTAATGAGTTTCACACTTAATTTTGTTGGATTGATGAAGTTGATCATTAATTTCTCTTGGGTTCTTGTGGATGAAGAGT
Organism: Lycium ferocissimum; assembly: GCF_029784015.1. Lineage (NCBI taxonomy): Eukaryota > Viridiplantae > Streptophyta > Magnoliopsida > Solanales > Solanaceae > Lycium > Lycium ferocissimum. Next base: position 16,175 of record NW_026714489.1, on the reverse strand, counting down.
GGAGAGAGTTCTAGAGTGTTCTAGAGGGAAGGGGTGTGAAAATGAAATGAATTAATGAACTTGGGTCCTCTTTTTAATAACTTAAAATCTGATCCGTCGGGAAATTATACGGACACTTATACGGTCCGTATAAGTGACCGTGAAATCACCTCATCATCATCTCAATTCTGTGACCATTATACGGCACATTATACGGTCCGTATAATTTTATACGGTCCGTATAAGTGACCGTATAATCCCACCAAAACAGGGACCTTCACCGTGATGATTACTCGTTGACCATTATATGGACCGTATAATCGTCCGTATTACCCATCTTTTCTCTGATCTTGTTCTTGTCACTTCATTTGATCTCCAATCCTTATGGAACCTTCTTAACACTTGTTTATCACTTCATTGACAATCTAAGGAACGTTATAAATCTTCTCCCACACATCATTAAGTCCTCATTAATTCGATTATTATAAATCTTGCCCGACACACAACATATACCTTACTTTCCTTAGCAACTTTCGTCTCCTACTTCAAATGTCATTGAAGTCTCATTTAGAATCACCAAACGTTATTTCTTACTTATCAAAACATCGTATACCTCGTGACCTTCGTTAGTCTATTCACTGTACGTTAACAGGAAATTTTTGAGGTGTAACATAAACTCACTAATTTCATCATCAATTTCCCATTAGGAAGGCTAAACCCTCTAAGGAAGAAACCATAAAAACCCCATTTTATTCATCATGTTCTATGAATTTACTACAAGGTTTGTCACGACCCAAACCGATGAGCCGTGACGGGAGTCTGACCTCTAGCGACCAAACACCCCTAACCACTTATCTGAAACATACTGAACATCAAAGGCCCATAAATGGCATAAACTGATCTAAAAAAAAATAGGAACATCAGAACCCTGTACAATCTGCATATATATATATATATATACACAACATGCGGAAGAACAGTGCAAGCCAGCTAGGCTGCTACATATACTGTACACAAAAGAATAGAAACCGATAAGGCTACATCATCTGACTACTACATACAACTGTCTATAGACCTCTATTGGAATAAAAGCTGTAGAAAGGACGAGACAGGGCCCCGTCATACCCATATGTACACACATCTTAAAAGGGGCATACCAAAACTGACTGTAGCTCCGGATCGAATGGGCCGTACTGACCACCGCTAGATCTAGAGGTCCCACCGAGCCGGGACCACCGTTCGTCTCCCTGTACCTGCGGCATGAACGCAGCCCCCCGAGCAACGGGGAGTCAGTACGGATAATGTACCGAGTATATAAGGCATAAGAATAACATAGATACATAAGAATCATGGATAAGATCTGAACTTATAAACTGAAATGACTGACTGCATGTACTTGTATGAACTAGTGTCCAGCTAAATCACAGAATCGACAATGCCTCTGTGGGTAATTAATATGCATGCTCATACTTATCAATGGTGCTCGTACATCTATATGAATGCGTATATAATGCCTGATGTATGTGCGTATATAACTCCTGTAAGCGTCTATGGCATCTTGTCATATCATATTGGCTCCTTTGTGGCCATAATCAATATCATCATCATATTAGTAATGCGTATATAACGCCTATATCTCTTCTCATACTTTTACATATATCTAATATTCGCGTATATAATGCTTGATATGTGTGCATATATAACGCCTTCTAGTCATGGGTCAATGTACATAAATATATAATGAATGTAATGCATGACTAAGCTGTATGCACAGAACTAGCTACATAAGACTGGACCCATGAATAGAAGGATTACTCATAAATGGGGTACATGAACATCAAAGATTGAAGTACTTCTAATGCTTCTAAGAGTAGAGTAATATGGAAGCTCGCTTACTCGCTTGTTGGATCATATCATAGGATCATGCCAATAAGAAAGGAATGACCTTAACATACCTCGGGAGTATCTCCAATCGCCCAACCTCTACCTCTTGAACTTGTAAATCTATAATTTAGGTAACATAGCGCTTAATTAGGCTATTTAGTTCGCTTACTAATCATCCTCAAATGCCTATAAAGCTCAATGAAATATAGACAATAATTTCCTTTGCAGGCTTACCACTCTCCAACTTCTCATTCGATCCCACATCAACAACAATACTCACATCAATAATGACAACACACACACACACACACACACACACACACACACACACACACACACACACACACACAAATATATATATATATATATATATATATGCGTAAACCCGTTTCCAATCATCTCTTAAAATAACCCTGAGTCACTTTCTTGTCTTTCATCAACTTGCCACCCCCACAAATACCCCCCTCTTTACTTAGAATCACTAAAACTCTTGATACTCAACTTAAATATAAGGGTAGAAATCATTTACATACCTTGAGGGGTCAATAATCCCAATAATCACTTCAACTTTAACTCCCTAAACTCCACAACTTGAAAAAACCCTAGAAGCAACCCTCTTCTTCACCATCTCGAGTTTACGGGGTCCGGGTCTTGTGAAATCTTCACTAATATGATGGAAAATATTAAGAGAGAATATCTTAGGGTTTTTCTGATTTTTGAAAGGAGGAAAACATGAAATAGGGTCGTGGACCACCTATTTATACTTGGAAGCCATAGAGGCTACAGCGTCCGGTTCGACGAGCGGGTCGACGGCCCATCGACATTTCGACAATTCGTCGACCTGGGCCCGCAGATGCAAGGCTACGGGATCCTGTCAACGATGACTGGTATCCTACAGATTTTCTGATTCGGTACAGATCACGTCGATTCGATTCGTTCAACTTCTAAGTCTATAAATTGCCAGGAATACTGCTGGTACCCTCGTACACGAGATAGACATTTTCTACCTCCCAACTCGAGTTCGGGTCTCTATTCCAAGGTCATACCCTACTCGGAAGCCATAGGTTCTACCACTACGAACACGAGGGGTGTAACATTCTTCCCCCCTTAGGAACATTCGTCCTCGAATGTTCGAACATCTCTGAGTTACAAAAAATTTCGGTAGAGTTTCCCCTGTACTTATACCAATCCATCCTGCACGCAGCAACCCAAAATAGCGCCACACAGGGCCACATACTATAGCACACAATACCATGGCCTCACACGACTAATCACGATAACTGAAATGAAATAATACCTGGGGGTGATGATGTCTCAGATCGAACCTCCTGTACTGCTAGGAACAAATGCGGGTACTCAGTCTTCATTGCCTCTTCCACTTCCCAAGTCACTTCCTCAACATTCTTATTCCTCCACAAGACTTTAACGGAGGCTACATCCTTAGTCCGCAACCGACGGACCTGTCTGTCCAATAAAGTCACTGGAACTTCTTCGTATGATAACTACTCGGTCACCTAAATGTCATTCACTGGTATCAGTCTCGATGGATCTCCGATACACTTACGAAGCATAGATACATGGAATGGATGTACCGACTCTAACTCAGAAGGCAATCCTAGCTCATATGCAACCGTGCCCACTGTACGAATGATCTTATATGGCCCGATATATCGGGGGCTCAACTTACCCTTCTTACCAAACCTCATCACTCCCTTCATAGGCGAAACTTTCAGGAACACCCAGTTTCCCATCTTGAACTCTAGCTTACGTTACCGATTATTCGCATAGTATTTCTATCGACTCTGAGCTGCTAGCAACCTCTCTCTAATGACTTTCACCTTGTCAACTGCTTGCTGAATTAAGTCTGGGCCTACTAACTGATTCTCCCCGACATTGAACCACCCTATGGGCGATCTGCATCTCCGCTCATATAAGGCCTCATAAGGAGCCATCTGAATACTGTAATTGTAATTGTTGTTGTACGCAAACTCAATAAGAGGTAAATGATCATCCCAACTGCCTTGAAAGTCAAGTACACAAGCTCTAAGCATATCCTCAAGGGTCTGTATAGTACGCTCCGCCTGTCCATCCGTCTGGGGTGAAACGCAATACTAAGACTCACCTAAGTCCCCAATCCTTGCTGAAAAGACTTCTAGAATTTGACTGTGAACTGTGCTCCCCTATTTGAAATAATGGCTGAAGGAACACCATGAAGTTGTACAATTTTCTTAATATAAAGCCTTGCATAATCCTTGACTGCATAAGTAGTTCTGACAGGCAGAAAATGAACAGACTTTGTGAGCCTATCAACTATGACCCATATCGAATCACACTTCCGCTGAGTACGGGGCAACCCTGTAATAAAGTCCATATTAATTACCTCCCACTTTCATGTCGGAATATCCATAGCCTGCAATAGACCTCCGTGCTTCGGTGCTCTATTTTGACCTCGGCGTTTGAACACTGAGCGACAAATTCTGCTATATCTCTCTTCATACCATCCCACCAATAAACTTCCTTGAGATCATGGTACATCTTCGTTGAGCCTGGATGAATAGAATAGCGGGAGTAATGTGCCTCTCCCATAACCTGCTGACAGAGCCCTGCAATATTAGGGACACATAATCTGTCTCGATACCTGAGTACTCCATCACCTGTGGTCAAAAAGGGTGTCTTTTCTTTCTGAGGTGTTGTATCTCGGTAATGAACTAAAACGTGATCCTCATACTGACGCTCCTTTATCTCTACTACCAAAGATGATACCGCTGTGTCTTGAACAGTAACTCCTGCATCACCTGAATCTATCAATCGAACTCCGAGGCTAGCCAATCGATGAACCTCACGGACCATTTTTCTTCTCTCTGGCAACACGTGCGACAAGCTACCCATAGATTTGCGACTGAGGGCATCGGCTACTACATTAGCCTTCCCAGGATGGTACAGAATATCCACATCAGTCTTTTAACCTCTCCAACAATCACCTCTGACGCAAGTTCAAGTCCTTCTGCTTAAAGATGTACTAGAGACTCTTATGATCAGTATAGATATCAACATGGACACCGCATAAGTAGTGCCTCCATATCTTCAAGGCATGAATCACTGCCGCTAGCTCAAGATCATGGGTTGGATAATTCTTCTCGTGCTTCTTCAACTGTCTAGAAGCATAAGCAACAACTTTACCGTGCTGCATCAACACGCAGCCCAATCCAACACCTGCAGCATCATAATATACCACATAGCCATCTTGTTCTTCTGGAAGAGTCAAAACTGGTGCTGAAGTTAACTTATCCTTCAAAGATCTGAAAACTCTTCTCACAAGCATCCGTCCATGGAACTTAGGCCGATTTCGAGTCAATTTGGTCAATGCGGCCGAAAAAGAGAGGAAAATCCTTCTACAAACCTTCTATAATAACACGCCAAGCCCAAGAAACTACGTATCTCCATTGGTGCCATGGGCCTTGGCCAATTCTTTTAAAATTTCAATTTTCCGGGCATCCACTCTAACGCCTTTCTCTCGAAATAACGTGACCCGTAAAAATCACGCAGTTCAACCGTAACTCACACTTAGAAAACTTGGCATACCACTCTTTTACCTCGAAGAATTCCAAGCACCGTCCGTAGATGTTCCGCATGATCGACCTCTCGATGGCAAATAAACCGTAATATCATCTATGAACACAATCACGAACAAATCTAGAAAAGGGCTTTCGAATACACGATTCATCAAATCCACGAATACACTGGGCATTAGTTAGCCCAAACGACATAACACGAAACTCATAGTGGCCATATCTAGTCCGGAATGCCGTCTTCAGAATGTCCTCTTCCTTGACCCTGACCTGGTGATATCTTGATCTCAAGTCTATCTTCGAGAAATATTTAGCGCCTTGCAACTGATCGAATAAATCATCGATCCTCGGGAGCGGATACTTATTCTTTACAGTCACCCTATTCAATTACCTATAATTAATACACATTCACACAGAGCCATCCTTCTTTCTTATAAATAGTACCGACGCTCCCTACAGTGATGTACTGGGCCTGATAAATCCCTTTTTGAGCAAATCCTTCAACTACTCTTTCAATTCTTTTAATTCCGCAGGTGCCATCCTATAAGGAGGGATAAATATTGGCCTAGTGTCTGGCAATAGGTCGATAGTGAAATCAATCTCCCACTCTGGGGGAATGCCTGGAAGCTCATCTGGGAATACTTCTGGGAAGTCATTAACCACGGTGAATGATCAAGAGTCGGCGACTCTGCTTCCACATCTTGAACTCGAACTAGGTGAAAAATATACCCTTTTCTGATCATCTTCTCTGCCTGGGATGCTGCTGTCTCTGTCCTCCCCTGAACTTACTAACCGTATCAAAATATTTAGACCTCTTACCACGGCTCTGGTCACGCTCACGCTCTATCCTCCGCTGGCATTTACAATCCTCCAAATTTCGTGCATACGCCTGTATACGGGAGATGTCCATGCCTGGCTATAGTGCACCAGTCGTGTACTCATCTATCAAGTGTGGCCCTAGACCGGCCATAAAGCGATGAACTCTATCCTCCATCTCAGCCACCATGGCTGGGGCATATCTAGCTAGGGAATCAAAATGTACACAATACTCTTGCACATTCATACTGCCCTGCTTAATACGTAGAAACCTATCTGCTTGGGCCCGTCGAATCTCTGGTGGTAAGTAATGGCGAAGAAAAGCATTTGAGAACTCTCACCACACAACTAAAGAGGCATTTTCTCCCCTAGATAACTCCCATGCCTGATACCACTGTATCGAAATATCCTGGAGTCTATATGAAGTGAACTCCACTGACTTAACCTCATCCGAGTGCATAACCCTCAAAGTCCTCTGCATAACATCAATAAAATCCTGGGGGTCCATATTTTGCTTTACCACAGAAAACTCAGGAGGACCCAACCTGGGAGAAGGTCTTAACCCTCAACCACGGGGCCTCGTCCGTCGGGTCAACACCAACACCCTGCTGCGGTGCCTGGGCGACTACTAATCTGGTCAACAACCGTAAGGCATCCTATATATCTTGGCCCTCTGTATCCGGCTGAGGAACTGGGGCTGGTGCTGGAGGCGGGGTATGCGATGTCTCAGACGGCCCCTCACTCTGAATCTCATCTTGGGCCCTCGTGGCCTGTCGAGTACGACTAGTGGCCTCACCGGCCGCTCTCTTGCCCTTCTGGGCGGCTGTAGCTTTCTTGCGGGGCATCGCTAAAATCAGAACAATTCATCAGAAGCGAACGCTTACACAGGGCTCTATCGTACAATCTAAGAGAGAAGGAATGACATCATCCTAAATGTCCTGTAGCCTCCCGTTTATAAGTGTGGTATACAACACGCCCATAAACAAGGATATATTAGACACAGTCTGTAGACAACCCTAGGACGAACTGCTCTGATACCACTTCTGTCACGATCCAAACCGATGAGCCGAGATGGGAGTCTGACCTCTAGCGACGAAACACCCCTAACTACTTATCTGAAACATACTGAACATTAAAGGCCCATAAATGGCATAAACTGATCTAAAAAAAAAGGAACATCAGAACCCTGTACAATCTGCATATATATATATAGTGCAAGCCAGCTAGGCTGCTACATACATTGTACACAATAGAATAGAAGCCGACAAGGCTATATCATCTGACTACTACATACAACTGCCTACGTACCTCATGCGGAATGAAAGGCCGAAAGGACAGGACAGGGTCCCGTCATACCCATATGTAAACACATCTCAAAAGGGGCATACCTGTCACACCCTTAATCCGATAGGGTGTGATGGGCACCCGACCCTTACCTAGGGCCGAGCGAACCCGCAGACTTTCGTAATACACACAATCATACTGGGCCCGCAAACCGCGTCAAAATGCAGAAGGAATTTTTTTTTTCGGAAAACAAACATACTTTTCGTCCTTTTCAAATCAAATAAAATCTGTAACCACAACAAATCTATAAACACATGAAATTCATAACACAATGCGTACTGATACATCACCATAGCCGCTTACAAACGGACATCTCATACACACGACACATGCTCGCAAAGCCTTTAACATAACTCCGAATACCATACAAAGCATTCTCGACTTTCGCAAAGACTGAGGAAATGGAGCTCGCCAATCCAAATTTTAACATCTTCTCGCTAACACCATCTGCTCATCCGTGGGTACCGCGCGGCACGAAACGCGGCCGAAGAAAGTTAGTGGGGCATTTTAATATGTACTGAGTATGCAAAGCAGAAAATACAGAAAACGAAATAAAGTGTACCGAACGCAAGCATAGTAGTCCAAATACCAACGTACTTACATCTGACATCCAAGTCATACATACACAAATCATACACACATACCGCGGCCAGGAACCCAGCGGTAATATTCCATACATGCATACACACATATACCGCGGCCAGGAACCCAGCGGCTAATATCACAAATATATAAGTATACCGCGGCCAGGAACCCAGCGGTTAATATCACAAATATATAAATATACCGCGGCCAGGAACCCAGCGGTTAATATCACAAATATATAAATATACCGCGGCCAGGAACCCAGCGGTTAATATCACAAATATACACAGCTACACATACATACATACCGCGGTCAAGAATCCAGCGGTCATGTCACAGCCCGCGGTCAAGTATCCAGCGGACGATATCACACATACACATGCCGCGGCCAAGTATCCAGCGGTCATGGCACAGCCCGCGGTCAAGTATCCAGCGGACAATATCACACATACCGGCCCGGGACTCGGCGAAAAATGTAACAACAGAATGCACGAACAGAATCACAAGCAACCCAATACAATTCAAAACATTTACAAAGACTTATAGGTTAGTCGAAACGAACCCTCATTCACAGGCCAACACAATAGTCAAACCAGATTTCCTTCCGAGCGTCACTCGGGAACAGATCAAATAGAACCTCCGAAACCATATTCACGTATCAAAATCATAAGCACAAAAATCCTTATTTCAAACTCAACAGATAAATAGATAATCACACTCGGGGTTGGGAGATAGTCAGATTGGATTCTTTCGAAAATAGGTTATTAGAACCAACATAGAAGGTCGCGGGACCCACGGACGAGCGTCAACCCAATCCGGGCCCGCCTATGAAAATTTAAGTCATTACCCGTCATAAAATCATTTGTAAAAATGTCAAAGCAATCCGAGTTCTCTCTTGAAAGTTACGGACTTTTAGTTACCAATTTTTTTCAAAAACACATCGTAGATCCTTCTCGGAAAAATTTAGTGTCCTTCATAGTAATGAGCACTCAAACCACATTATAGGACGTTCAAACGGACCTTAAAGTCATAGGCAAACATTTCCTTTTCATATCGTACGGAAATGAATCAAACAAACCAAATAAGGGAAGTCTCGGGACTTGCGGGCCCACCTCGGGTCGAGTCGAGGCGGCGGGCATAAATTACAAACATTAGGCTCCCTAAGCCATCCATAAAAGTTTCGGGGCGATCCAGATACGTTTGCGGCGTTAAAGGTTTGCATCCTTTTGATCAAATATAAGGATTATAGTTCAATTGCGCTGAATGAATAGTATGCAAACTCAAACTCGGATTTCCGAGAGCAGAATTATCCCCGAGGTTCCGATCTTAGCCTAGTAGGGCTAGGACATGCCAAAAGAAGGAAAGGGCAAGCTTTACATACCTGGCACACACCTTATGCTCGCTTAAACTCAAATCCCGTTTGCTTCAGAATCTACAATTGGTCATAAGTACCAAATGTCATTTATAAGCCTTAGGAATGCAAAGTTGGAAGTAATGCTTGTCTATAGAAATTTCGACAAAGATCTCCCCTATAAGTATACCATCCCCGAGAATCCAACTCGACTAGATCAACAACAACCAAACCAACAAACATTATAACAATATCAATATTCAATCCCAAATGCATTCTAACATTACCAATTCTTTTTTTACAATTCCATGGCATCTCATTTATGTTCAATTCATAATTGTTCACATATTCAAATACCAATTCGAAACCTTCCAAACAATAGTCAAGAATGTTTCAAATAATCCGCTCGACATTTCAAGTGGCCGAACCAACACACTACCTAAAATTATCCAAACTCAACAAGAATAATGACAACATATTTCTTTCTTTCAACTTCATAAATCACACCAACAATTCACACTAACAACATTAGTTTCCATAAACACAAGAACACTATATTCAATTCACTTTAACTTCTAAAACAACTTCCCGACAACTACAACTTGAACTAGAATTATCAAACTTCCATTTCTCATCATAGATTCCATTGTATCAACAACCAAAATACTTAAGAAAATTGATTCATCCCTTTCCATACTATACCACAACCACACGGCCTCAACATATAGTCCATATTTTTCGTGAATTTCCCCCCATTCCTACACACCACAACATACACAACCATACATAACATATAAAAGAAGATTAAATTCTTACCCTTTTCCAACTTTTCCACTTGCCAAAAGAATCTCTTTCTTGCCATGATATTTATACCACTTTGTAGAGAATCTTGAACTTAGTAGGAATACAAACAAATTATAATTTTGAATCAAAGTTGAAGGCTTCAAGATTTCTCTTTTTTTCTCTTCTTTCTTGCTGAAATTTCGGAAATTTGTGGAGCTTTTTTGCCGAAATAAAATGAAGTTTCGTCCCTTTTAAAAAGCTCAACGTCGGTTTATCGTAGCTACAAGATCTGTAGCGCATCGTAGCGTACCGTAGCGGTACCGCGGGAATACTGTTTCTCGCGTCGACAGCTCAGTTTGTAACGTCTATAATTCTCTACTCCGATGTCCTATCAATGAACGGTTTGTTGCATTACAAACTAGACTCGACGAACTTCATTTTAGGCTTTTAAAACACCTTAAAACTCCACATATACTATGAGATATGCGCCTCCATAGTTGACTTAAAAATTCGCCCAAAGATTTCAAATTTTCGTCGAACTTATTTTCTTCGATTTACTCGATCTCGAAATATTCCGACGCACAAAATGCGGGATATAACAATACCAAAACTGACTGTAGCTCCGGATCGAATGGAGCGTACTGACCACTGCTAGATCTAGAGGTCCTACTGAGCTGGACCACCTGTCTGTCTCCCTGTACCTGCGGGCATGAACGCAGCCCCCGAGCAACGGGAAGTCAGTACGGATAATGTACCGAGTATGTAAGTTATAAGAACAACATAGATACATAAGAATCATGGATAAGATCTGAACTCATAAACTTAAATAATTGACTGTATGTACTTGTATGAACTAGTGTCTGCCTAAAGCTGCATAAATCTGCGTAACAGATAATGCCTCTGCGGGCACATAATATGCATGCTCATACCTATCAATGATGGTCGTGCATCTATATGAGTGCGTATATAACGCCAGATGTATGTGCGTATATAACACCTGTAAGTCTCTATGGCATCTCGTCAAATCATATTGGCTCTTCTGTGGCCATAATCAATATTATCATCATAATAGTAATGCGTATATAACACCTATATCTCTTCTCATACTTTTACATATATCTAATAGTCGTGTATATAACGCCTGATATGTATGCTTATTTAACGCCTTCCAGTCACCGGTCAATGTACATAAATATATAATGCATGTAATGCATGACTAAGCTGTATGCACAGAACTGGCTACATAAGACTGGACCCATGAATAGAAGGAATACTCATAAATGGGGTACATGAACATCAAAGACTGAAGTACTTCTGATGCTTCTAAGAGTAGAGTAATATGGAAGCTCGCTTACACACTTGTTGGATTATATCATAGGATCATGCCAAAAGAAGAAAGGAATAACCTTAACATACCTTGGAGTATCTCCAATCGCCCAACCTCAACAATGATAACACATGTATATTTCAAAAGATACGTAAACCCATTTCCAATAATCTCTTAAAATAACCCTGAGTCACTATCTTGTCTTTCATCAACTTGCCACCCCCACAAATACCCCCTCTTTACTTAGAATCACTAAAACTCTTGATACTCAACTTAAATATAAGTGTAGAAATCATTTACATACCTTGAGGGGTTAAGAATCCCAAGAATCACTTCAACTTCAACTCCGTAAACTCCACAACTTGAAGAAACCCTAGAAGTAACCCTCTTCTTCGCCATCTCGGGTTTATGGGGTCTGGGTCTTGTCAAATCTTTACTAATATGATGGAAAATATTGAGAGAGAATATCTTAAGGTTTTTTTGATTTTTGGAAGGAGGAAAATATGAAATAGGGTCGTGGACCACCTATTTAAACTTAGAAGCCAAAAAGGCTACAGCGTCCAGTTCAACGAGGGGGTCGACATGTCGACGGTCCGTCGACTTGCTCCGTCGACCTGCGCCTGCAGATGCAAGGCTGCGGGATCCCGTCGACGCCGTACGTCGACAGTCCGTCGACGATGACTGGTGTCCTGTAGATTTTCTGATTCAGTTCAGATCACATCGATTCGATTCGTTCAACTTCTAACTCTATAAATTGCCAGGAATATCTGTTGGTACCCTCGTACACGGGATAAGACATTTTCTACCTCCCAACTCAGGCTCGGGTCTTTATTTCAAGGGCATACCCGACTCGAAAATCAAAGGTTCTACCACTACGAACACGAGGGGTGTAACAGTATTCATACTTGGGGAAGGTAAATGAAAGGAATAGAGATTAGGGAACATACCCTAGAGAGAAATATGACCTAACTCTCCTCAAATCGCCTCCAAGATGCTAAGGAATTGTTATATTAAGAGTGGGAGGACTAAGGGTTTCAAAAGGTCATTTAAATAAGAAACTGCCCCGTCGACCGCTTTTGCGGTCACCAGACACCAGAAAATTTTCTGGTGTCTTCCAAACTTGGAATCGACACTCGGAATCATCCCAGAACCTTTCGGACACAAACCAAATATGCAGATATACGTCAAAATTCCCTATAAACGTACTCGTGCCTTCGAGATTCCCATCGAAGGTATAGTTGACCAAGTCAACCCCCGATACCTCAAAACTAACTTTCCAACCCAAGTCCCAAAATGCACCCAAGTGTATTGGGAACAAAACCTGTCACGACCCAGCCCCGTAGGCCGTGACTAGTGCCCGAGCTGGGCACTCGTACCCACCTATTAATCGTAATCAGATCATAGCAACAAAATGGAAACTTATACGTACAGAAAGGCACGACACCGCGCACACATATATACATATATCACATAGACAGCCTGGAGATATACAGAACATAAACACGACCGAACAAAGGCTACCCACAACCCACGTTTATGTCTAGAGGCCTCTAACAGTAATAACAGAACCATATGACGGGACAGGGCCCCGCCGTACCCTGAATAAATATATACATATATAACAAAAAGTTTGTACCAAAATTTGGGCTCCGGACAAGGGAGCTCTCCAAAGTAGCTGAGTAGGGATCCTAAGCTGGCGGCTCACCCAAACGAGTGTTTGTACCTGCGCGGCATGAAATGCAGCCCCCTAAGAAAGGGGGTCAGTACGGAAGATGTACTGAGTATGTAAAGCACAGAATACAATATATAGTCCCATAACCGAACTGGAATATATCAAAATAAATATAGTAATCAGGAGATCAAAAACTTGCCTGTGAATCATATATCATGCATGTCCATATCATGTCATCAAATCATTATGTACATATAGCGTACCCGGCCCTCCAGGGAGGGACTCGGTAAGTAAAATCATGTAAACATCATGTATAGTAATCATGTAATCATATGCATATGCCGTACCCGGCCCTCTAGGGAGGGACTCGGTGAATAGGATCATCAAATGCCATCCTGGCCGCCATCCCCATATCATCACATCATCATATCATCATATATAAATATATAGCGTACCCGGCCCTCTAGTGAGGGACTCGGTGAACAATGCAATGAGACTGTGCACGAATACGTACCCGGCCCGGGGCTCGGTGAATGACATATTAGGCTTGCACGAGCAGAGTAGTGAGAAACCATATGCACATAAATCATTCCATAGACTCGATGAAGTAATCAAATCGAAGCGTCATTTGAAAGTCCGGACATTAGTTATATCAAATAGCTTTCGGACATTACTCGGAACATGTCAAACCAGACTTTGGAAATCATACCCATGTGTCGGAAACATATACATAACAATCCTTATCTTAAACTTGGCAAACAATAAATAGTCATACTCGGGGGTCGGAATACAAAACACGATAGGTTCTTTCCAACAATCTTTAGTACTATACAAGGAAATGTCTCGGGGGCCCACGGACCAGTATCAAACCGATCCGGGCCCGCCTATGGAAGCTAGGATCATCATACGCTACGGAACCTCCTGCGAGCATACCGAGGCGATCCGAGTCCTTTTGTGAAAGTTAGGGTCGTTCGTAGTTTCGGGGTCCTTTTTAAGAATAACTTCTTTAGGTAACACTTGGAATCTAATCATACATAGAACACAAGAATTATAACATGACTACATTATGAATGTAATATTAAGAAGCAAATAAAAGGTCGTAAACACGCTCAGATCGCAAGAATAGAATTACCCCGAGGCTCGTAGGATATTTCCCTTACATCTAAGACATGCCAAAGAAAGAAAGGGTGAGCTTTATATACGCTAGCCGCTTCCTAAGCTAATCCAACTCAAGTCTCGGCTCTCCATGGTCTACATAACGTCAATGAATATCGAACATTAGCCATAAGCACTTAGGCATTCAATTCCAAACGAACATTAAATTCTACAGAAATTTCGGCAGCATTTCCCCTATAAATACACCACCTCGAGATTTCAACTCGGCCAAATTCAATAACAACCAAACCAACAACCAAGCTACAACATCAACGATCAATTCAGAATACATTCTAACATTAATAGCTCTTTTTCTACATAATTCAACAACATTCATAATATTCCAATAACTCACCTCAACTACTTACATTCAAACCAATATCGACATTTATACATTCGATTACTAATCCAAAACCATTCAAACAATATTCAAGAATGCTTTAAACAATTCACACAATGTTCCAAACAACCCAAACCATACTCCAATTCACCCGAATTCCTCCCCAAACCCGACAACAACACCAAACACATTCTTCTCCCCCAAATTCATAATTTACCCCATTAATCCGCACATTAACAATGCAATTCTCATAAATACAAAAATTACATGAAATTCACATTAACTTCCAAATCATTCCATAACCAACAAAACATTATTTTGAGTCATTAAACTTGCATTTTTCCTCATAAAATCCATAACGACGATAACGAAAATACTAACGACGATTTATTTATTCTCAACTACACAAAAGGGGGACCATTCGGCCAACACACCCTCCATGCACATTTCATGATTTCCATTTATTTTCTACACATTACAACAACACATAAACATGCTAAATGCACTTAATTCATTATTCCTACACATTCCACACCACACACTACCAAACCTCAACATTCATGATTCAACTTCAACTTGATTTCTATCATGAATTTCTTCCATTTTAGCATACAACAACACATATAAACCATCTACAACACATGAAAGCAAGATTAAAACTCACCTTTCTTCTTCAACTTCTCAACTTGTCAAAAGTGGGAGATAGAGAAAACGAGTAAGCTATTGCCCGAAACAACGACTCCATGTTACTAAGCACCCTTGATTTAGCAAGTTTGCTTGAAGGAATTATTTTTTTGATGGCCAAATTGTTACATCCCGTATTTTGAACGACGGGACGATTCGGGTTAACTATGAAAAGTTAGGGTTAAGACCATTTCGGGATACGAAGTCGAGACGTGTGACCTTCGATTTTGTCATGTGACCTAAGTATGTATGATGTTATTGGTATGGAAACATTTAAGAAAGTTTGGGACCAAAGATGGAATTAAGGGAAGTGGCCAATTATTGAAAAAATGGAGGGAGTAAGACATGGCCATGTGGCCGGCCACCTTAGGGGTGGGCCATGGCCACATGGTTGGCTATTATATGCAAGGAGAGATGACTAAGGGACCATTTTATCATCAACTTCATTCACTAGAAAAATCAAGAAAATTGGAGAGTAAGAACACCACACCATTCGGCCAAGAAAAAGGGAAAACCAAGACCAAGATCAAGCCTTCCCAAAATTATTTCTCCTAAGCAAATCTACTAATTTGAGGGTGCTTAGTAACGTGGAGGTGTTGTTTCAAGCGTTGGATTGTTCGTTTTCATCCTTGGCCAACTTTGGACAAATTGAGGGATTTGTGAAGAAAGGTAAGTTTGATCTTGCT
>NW_026714488.1:0-47457 GCF_029784015.1 Lycium ferocissimum | reverse complement strand
TATTTGGAAAACTTGGAACTAACCTTGACTTGTAAGGAATAAGGTCATGTTTGGATTTTTCTTAATATGTGCATGCCGGTTATGGAAGTATGGGTGTGAAGATATCGAGCAAGGCTAAGGGCAAAATGGGAAATTTGGAAAATGGTTGCATGAATTACAAGAAATGGGCATGGAATAATTGGGCTTGGAATTTAAAAAAAAAAGAAGGAGAAAAGAAGCCCAACCGGCCATATCTTGGCCCAAACCCATGAAAATTTGTCATGTGACTAACATGTGGTGATCAATTATATAAGAGGGCTTATTCATCTAGAGAATTCAAGAAATCAACACAAAAAAAAAAAAAAAGTGAGAGCAAAGGCCATTCGGCCGAGTGGTATTAAAGAAAAAAAAATTGCAAGTTCATCAACTTTGATCCATAAATCTCTTTCTTCTTGAATTCTTAACAAGTTCAAGGTGCTCTTCAAGGTGATATAATTGGTTAAGCAAGAAAACTATGTTTGCGGCGGGTTGAAATTTGGAGAAAAAGGTAAGATTTCTATGCTTTTGTGCTATGAAATGAACTTATATGTCATAATGATCGGAATGGAATGAGAATTATGGAATTGTGGTGTGTGGTTGCATGGCGTGCATGTGTGTGAAAAGTGTATGTGGCCGTGTGTGTGTAATATTGTATAAGTAAGGTGAGTTGAATTTTATGTTATATTTTAGTTGTAGTTGTGGTGGACTTTGTATTGGAAATGAAAGTTGAATGAATTCGGTTGAATTTGGAAAAGTAGGTGTTGGCCGTGTGGTATCTTATGGCGGATACATGAGGTTGAGTTAATTTTGTTTAGTATGTTGGTTGTGTTGTTGTGAATCTTGTAATATAAATGAAGGTAAAATAACGTAAGATTGCATTGAAGTGGTATCGTAGCGGCCGGGCCTCGGAATGTCTACACAGCCGTGTCTAGTAGAGTCCCCGTTTATCGGTGTGTCGTGCACCACATCTATAAACAGAGGCTACGGACATCCGTGATGTTATCCCTTCTTTTGGATCTTAGATCGTGCGATAGAGAGTCGTGATATTAGGATGACTCTTTTTCGATCGGTTGTTATATTTTCGGTGATGCCTCCGAAGAACGGCCGCCGTAAGGGGCAAGGTGGTGGAGAGACTAGTCGGGCGCGAGAGTTACCCGGGCTCGTGTTCGGACTACGCCCGGTATTGTACTTCGCCGAAGGTTCGGCCACTCCACCACCAGGGGATCTCGGGGCGCAGTCCCCGCCGCCCCGCCTCCCCAAATGTTGCATATCGCGTCCCTTATTAAAGGGCCGGGATCTGATATATGATATGTATGTCTGTATATGCTTATGACTCTGCATGCATGATTCTGTCTGGCACACATCTGTACGTCTGATCTGGATTATGACTCTGTCTGTTATACTTTTGGAGATCTCGACCTCGGATCGATTCTCGTCGAACTCGATCCTGGGACAAGGCTCGCCCGTCATATTTCGCACATCCGACCTCGTACTCGATTCCGTCCGTCATACTTCCGAGTTCGGTTCGTTTGAGAGTCCGTCCGTTACACCTCGTATCTCGGACTCTCGTTTACGTCTTATGATCACACTCGTGCATCCGATTTGCATTGTGCTTCCCGGCCCCACATTTTGTACCTGCGTCCGTATTGTAACTTCCGCCTACACTCCCTAAATCTGACGCATTATGATTCTGCTTGTACACTCTGTAAGTCTGACCCCGCTACGGATCTGATTCTGTCTGTTACGATTATACATATTTGACTCTGATTATGATTATGTATGTTATATTTCCGCTTTACATACTCGCACACCTTCGTACCGACCCCTATTCTTCGGGGGCCGCGCTACATGCCCGCGTACGTACGCGCGCGCGTGATACGCCACCGCGCTTAGGACATCGGTTTGTCGTTCGAAGAGCTCCCTTGATCCGGAGCCGATACTTTTGGTATATATCTTCTATTGTTCATATACACCGTACATTTTGTTATTTGGCACGGGGGCCCCGTCCCGTCTCTCTCGATTCGTTCGTATGTTAGAGGCCTGTAGACATATTTGTGGGTTGTGGGTTGTCACTGTTCTAATAAGTAAGTACGAGTCTGCGACCTGAGTAACTCCGCTTATTATGATAGCCCTAACGGCTTATGTACAGGTTTAAGTGTATATATATACTTCGTGCGATGCATTTTATATTTGTATGAATTTATGTATGTCTAAACGGAATTAGCTGTTTGGTATGCCAGATCTATCAGGTAGGTACGTATGGGTGCCCAAGTATGTCAGACGGAGTCATAGTCGGGATCGAAGTACGTATGTAGCGATAGGATCGTAATCATACGTTATACCGTACAGTATTATGATCGAACCGTACACACGAAGCATATCGGACAAACCCATATTCAGAGTCAGGTGTGCTGGACTATATCGGATAGATCCGTAGTCAGAATCAGACACATAGAAGTATGTCAGACAAATCTATAATCGCAGTCAGACGTATAGAGATTTATTGGACATATTTGAAATCAGAGTCAAACGTATCGGGGTATATCGGACGACCGTGATCGGGAGTCGAACGTACGAGGCATATTAGACAAAACGCGATCGATTCGGACGCAGGTATAGTAGACGTAGTTTTATTGAAAACAGGACGCAGAAATTTGGCATACGTAATCACGATCGAGGCGAATATATTTGACCGAAACACAAGTACGGATCGATGCACATATTTTTCCAAGAAAGATTAATAACATACCTGGGTCCACGTTTGGTGACGCCTCGGGTCCCGCCGACTAGTCAGCGCATATGCGGTTCCGGACCGCCGGAACCGGGGCCGCGACCGCCGCGACTCATCGGGAGCCGCATACCCCGCCCGTGGGGCGCATGGCCACCGAAGGAGAAGACGAGCCAAGAATCGACCCGCAGGCTGGCCGAGCTCGAACCACCCTATACGGGCACTCTCTCACAATATGATCTTGACCGCCACAATAATAGGCGCCCGTAGCGCGATAGCATCTCTCGGACGGGGCTTACCAAATAGCACACCGGGGCATAGGTGGCCTAGACCGACCCCACCCCTACTCGCTCCCCGCGGCCCGATGCTCGGAACCTCGACCGGCCCCGCACGGACTCGCATCATCAAAAACGTCTCGCCGCGGACGTGTTCCCCGGCCCGACGGAGGGAGGGACCCGCCGGATCCGCCGAGGCCATCCGCCCCCGTAACCCGAATACCCCGCCGACCTCGGCCTCGGGGCCGCCCTCCCCGTCATAATCTTTTACCGACCGATCTTCCTTACGCCGGTCCTCTACACCCCGTGCATAGGCCGTAACCGGGCGATGTCCATACTTCCGGGGGCGCCATCGCCATGCAACAAATAACCAAATAGGGGTCCAACCCCATCACGTACCTAAGGCATTCGTCTTCCATATCGGCTACGATCGTCGGCGCATATCGGGCCGCAGAGTCAAACTCCAAATTATACTCACGAACCCTCCGACCCCCGCTCGCTTTATCTGCAAAAACCGGTCAATCCCCGCCCGTCGCCGCAGCCCGGTGGTAAAAGTGGCGGAGGAAAGAAATTGTAAATTCATCCCATGTGGCCGGGGATCACTCACCCCCGGACAGCCCCCAGACTCATACCAATTAAGGGCGACATCTCGTAACTGTGTGCGCAAGCTCGCCGTACTCGGTCTCCGAAGCCCCGACTCGCCTCAACGAGCGCCGCATCCGCCGGATAAAGTCATGGGGGGTCCTCGTCTCGGCTTAGACCCAAAAAAACTCTGGAGGACCGCATGTCAGGAAATCACAAACTCTCAGGCTGTCACGCCTGTCATCGTCATCATTATCTCTCTGCCCGCGTCATCGCGAGCTTGTCCTTCCACTATCGTCGTCAACAACTGTACGGCCTCCCTCAACGTCCTGTCCTCATTACCCGATTTAAAATCGTATGGACCGCTAGACTAATTAGGATTTCGAATAGCCCCAATACCGCAGTATCGAAAAATGATAGAAGGACTTGGAAAATGAAGGCTCTTACAATTACTTCGATCAAGTGTGAGTATGTAATTGGCAGGAAGACCTCCCCCCGAAGTGTTTGTAAAACCTATAAGATTAATTTAACATTCGAGGACGAATGTTTTAAAGGGGGGAGGATGTTATATCCGGTAATTTTGCGTATTTGGAAAACTTGGAACTAACCTTGACTTGTAAGGAATAAGGTCATGTTTGATTTTTCTTAATATGTGCATACGGTTACATGGAAGTATGGGTGTGAAGATATCGAGCAAGGCTAAGGGCAAAATGGGAAATTTGGAAAATGGTTGCATGAATTACAAGAAATGGGCATGGAATAATTGGGCTTGGAATTTTTTTTTAAAAAAAAAGAGAAGGAGAAAGAAGCCCAACCGGCCATATCTTGGCCCAAACCCATGAAAATTTGTCATGTGACTAGCATGTGGTGTTCAATTATATAAGAGGGCTTATTCATCTAGAGAATTCAAGAAATCAACACAAAAAAAAAGAAAGTGAGAGCAAAGGCCATTCGGCCGAGTGGTATTAAAGAAAAAAAAATTGCAAGTTCATCAACTTTGATCCATAAATCTCTTTCTTCTTGAATTCTTAGAGAGTTCAAGACGCTCTTCGACGTGGTATAATTGGTTAAGCGAGAAAACTACGTTTGCGGCGGGTTGAAATTTGGAGAAAAAGGTAAGATTTCTATGCTTTTGTGCTATGAAATGAACTTATATGTCATAATGATCGGAATGGAATTAGAATTATGGAATTGTGGTGTGTGGTTGCAATGGGTGTGCACGTGTGTGAAAAGTGTATGTGGCCGTGTGTGTGTAATATTGTATAAGTAAGGTGAGTTGAATTTTATGTTATATTTTAGTTGTAGTTGTGGTGGACTTTGTATTGGAAATGAAAGTTGAATGAATTCGGTTGAATTTGGAAAAGTAGGTGTTGGCCGTGTGGTATCTTATGGCGACATGAGGTTGAGTTAATTTTGTTTAGTATGTTGGTTGTGTTGTTGTGAATCTTGTAATATAAATGAAGGTAAAATAACGTAAGATTGCATTGAAGTGGTATCAGAGCGGTCAGTCCTCGGAATGTCTACAGGCCGTGTCTAGTAGAGTCCTGTTTATCTATTGTCGTGCATCGGTGTGTCGTGCACCACATCTATAAATCAAAAGAGGCCGTGATATTAGGATGACTCTTTTCAGATCGTTGTTATATTTTTCAGCCTCCGAAGAAGGCTCCACCGCCGAGGGCATGCGGCCGGCAGAGAGTCCCCGCCCCCGAGAGCCTCCCCGCCCGGGTTTACGTTACCGCGTCCCCCACTCCACCACCAGGGACGTCGGAGCAGGGTCCCCCGGCCCCCCAGCCCCCGGGCTCGGGATTTGATACGTGATATGTATGTCCGTATATGCTTATGACTCGCATGCATGATTCGTCCGGCACACATCCGTACGTCCGATCCGGATTATGACTCGTTCGTTATACTTTTGGAGATCCGACTCGGACACCGATTCCGTCGAACTCGATTCGGATAAGGCTCGCTCCGTAATATTTCTCGCACATCCGACTCGTACTCGATTCCGTCCGGCACTTCCGAGTTCGGTCTCCGTTTGAGAGTCCCGTTCGTTACACCTCCGTATCTCGGACTCGTTTACGTCTTATGATCACACTCTCGTGCATCCGATTCGCGCGTGCTTCCGTCCCCACATTTTGTACCTCTCGTCGTATTGAAACTTCGTCGCCACACTCCCCAAATCGACGCATTATGATTCTCGCTCGTACACTCGTAAGTCCGACCCCCGCTACGATCCGATTCTCCGTCTCCGTTACGATTATACATATTTGACCTCGATTATGATTATGTATGTTATATTTCTCGCTTTACATACCTCGCACACCTTCGTACCGACCCCCGTTCTTCGGGGGCGCGCCACATGCCCGCAGTAGCGTACGCGCCGCGTGATACGCCACCGCTTAGGACATCGGTTTGTCGTCCGAAGAGCTCCCTTGATCCCAGCCGATACTTTTGGTATATATCTTCTCGTTGTTGATATACACCGTACATTTTGTTATTTGGGTACGGCGGGGCCCCCGTCCCGCCTTCTCGATTCTCCGTTCGTATGTTAGAGGCCCGTAGACACATGTTTGTGGGTTGTGGGTTGTCACCGTTCTAATAAGTACGAGTCTCGTGACCCGAGTAACTCCGCTTATTATGATAGCCCTAACGGCTTATGTACAAAGTTTAAGTGTATATATATACTTCGCGCGATGCATTTTATATCCGTGTGAATTTATGTATGTCTAAACGGAATTAGCTGTTTAGTATGCCAGATCTGTTAGGTAGGTACGTATGGGTGCCTAGTTAGGACACCGGTCGCGGCCCACGGGGTTGGGTCGTGACAAAATTGTAGGTACGTCTCAAGATGGCATAACATAGCTTGTCGAAGACAAGAACATAGTTGTCATTACAGACTCAATAGAGTAGTCGAAGCGAATTATTATTTCAAAACCAAGATAATAGTCAAATCGAATTTTCTTTCGAATACCACTCGGGAACATATCGACCCGAGCTTCAGAAACCATAGTTATGTAACAAAAATCATATGCGTGAGATCATTATCATAAATTCAAAGGTAAGCAAACGGATCATACTTGAAATCGGGATCATAATCGTATCATATTCTTTCAAAAGTCGTCAGAAGTACATAAGGGAAAGTCGCAGACCCCACGGACGGTGTTGACCCGAGCCGGCCCGCCTATGGAAAACATAGTCATCATACGTCATGGAATCATTTTTGAGCACCTCGAGGCGATCCGGTTCTGTCTGTGAAAGTTACGGACTTTCGTAGTTTTCGGAATCGTTTAGGAACAAACTCTTTTAAAACCCAACTTTTTATGCAACTCTTGAAACTTAATCATACAAAAGACATAGGGCCAATATTTCATCATATCATGCATACAAAGACCAAGAAACAAATAATAATCACGTACATGGTCGGATCGCGAGAGAATTTCCTCGAGGCTCGTATCATAGCCTATTTACGGCTAAGGCATGCCAAAAGAAGGAGGGGTTGCGCTTTACATACCTCAAACGCTTCCAAAGCTACTCCAAACTCAAGCTAATCACGACCTACGCCTCGGCTCCCAAGGTCTACAAACAAGTCATATTATGCCAAACATTAGCTATAGACATTTTTGGGCATTTAATTCCAAATTTGCCCTTAATTCTACAGAAATTTGGGCAGCATTTCCCCTGTAAATAGGCCACCCCGAGAATTTAACTCGGCCAAAATCAACAACAACAACAACCAACCTAGCAACATCAATAATCAATCCGAAAGGCAATATAACATTAATAAACCTCTTTTTTCATCATTCAACAACTTTCAATATATATGATTCAACGGCTTACGTTCAAGCCAACATTAACGCTTATACGTTCAAATACTCATCCGAATCCATATCAACAACATTCAAGAACATCTTAAACAATTCATACAATATTTCCAACAATCCACTCAAAGCTCCAATTTGCCCGAAAACTGTCCCCAAACCCGAGACACCACTACAACCCATTTCTAACTTCCGAATCATGATTTGTATCAACAATTCACATTCTAACAATGCTATTCTCATCAATATACAAATTACATCAAATACACAATAATCTTCAAATCAGCCCATACAATTACAACATCAATCTAGAGTCATTAAAAGCTCATTTCCAACATAGAATTCACTACGACAACCACTAAAACACTAAGCGACATTAATTCATTCTTTGCCATACTACATGACCCATATTCGGCCATATACCCACATACACATATAGATGTTTCTCATTCATTTCTTCACTCTATAATGATCACAACATGCTAACTAGACTTCAATTCATTACTTCCATACAACACAACACACATACACCTACACGGCTACACTCCACACACACCACCTCAACTCCAACATGTCATATTTCATGAATTTCCTCCATTTTAACATACTACAACATACATACAACCTTTATAACACATAAAACATAATTAAATCTTACCTTTCTTCTTCAACTCCACAAATAGGCTAGGGTTTGCAATTGACACAACGGATGGTTGGATGACCCGAACAACGCTTCCACGCTACTTAGGGACCTCCAATTAGTGGTTTTGGCACCAAATAAATAATTTTGAGTGGCTAAAATTGGAGTTGAAATTATGGGTGCTTGGCCGAGAGCCTCACTTTGCTCCTCAACTTCTTGCCTTTTTTTCTAAGTGTGGGAATTGAGAATAGATGACTTAGAAGTCATCTTTTAAGCCCTTAGATGATTCATACATGTGTCCATGGCCCACACATATGTTGGACCAATTAAAATGTCCACAAAGTGTGTGTGGACCATTTCCTGCCACATGGCCAACATGGCTCATTTTCATGATTTTCAACTTTCAAATATTCCACTTTTGGTCCCAAATTTTCCTAATTGTTCCATACCCACAAATTCATGAACAACTTATATCTCAAAATAAAATCGGAGGTCAAAAATCCTGACTTTGTATCCCGGAATAGTTTTGTCCTTAATTTATCATAATTAATCCGGATTGTCCCAATGTACAAAAATGCGGGATATAACAAGGTTTTAGGCTTATTTCTTGTTATCATGAATGCTTGGTTGTTGAAGAACTTGGGTAGAAGAAGAAAGTAGAAAATGAGGGCTAAATGTAACTTTTATGATATTTTTGAGTAGTAAGATAACTTCGAGTCATGATTCTTAGTATAATATGGATATAATCTTGTTATGGAAGGTAGTAATGGTGATGAGGAAGTATTTTATGAAATGTGCTAAGAATGGGTGAAGTTGCTAGTATAAGTTGAGCAAATACGAGGATGAATTTTGAGGGCTTAATGGAACGTGATTACTTGATTATGATATTATGTATGTTATCGTGGTTGTTGGAGTTGTTTTGTAATATGAAGTTTACAAAAATTGGGGAAATGCGGCTTAATTTTTATTAGATCATGAATTATTCTAGTTTGAATTTAAGAGTATCATTAAGGCTTAACTATGGTATGAATCCTTCTAAATGTAGATTGTTCAAGCTTTGACTGTGAACGTTAAGTAGTTAAGAAGACAAAGAGGTATGTAAGACTAACCCTTATTTCATTAAGGCATGGTTCAGTTGCTATATACCCTTTCATGAGTTCCATAATGTCTTCCAAATGACTCTATCTCTAAATTTGCTAAAGCTCATGATCCTCGATACTTTCACGATTCTATTGCTTCCTTTATATGATAGTTGATCCTCTAAGGATAGATGTAACAAAAACGATGATGATAATGATGTTGATGAGGCTTATAGACTCTTATGTATACGTGTATAAGTATGAATGGCTATTATGTAACACCGAGCTTACATGGCCGGGTATGATATTTATCGCGCGCGCACCACTGTAGTTGGGTACAGATAACACTAAGCCTTGGTAGGACAAGGTATGTATAACATCGAACCTTATCATGGTCGGGTATGTAAGACACCGAACCGATCATGGTCGGGGATGATGCTTCTAAAGGTATGAATGTATGAAATGGAAGTTTCCCATTAGAAAGAGGGTAAGTAAATATGACGAACATCGCTAGAGGTATGCCTAGCTCTTTCATTTCATGACTCGTCTATCTTATGTTATTTCTTATGCTTTCATTATGTTATTGACTATGCTTTACATACTCAGTACATTCCTCGTACTAACGTTCTTTTGTTTGTGGACACTACGTCATGCCCGCAGGTGGGCAGGGAGACAGGCTTAGTCCTTAGATTCCTTGTTCAGGGACTGCATAGAGGTGCTCCATTTCATCCAGAGCTACAGCTGTTGGTATTATTCTTTTGTGTGCATACATATAGGTACGGCGTGGGCCTCGTCCCGTCTAAATGATATTACATACTCTTTCTTAGAGAGGCTCTAGACGCTGTGTATGGTTAGATGTCTTGTAGCCTTGTCGGCTCACATTTAGTATATTATTTTGTTAGCATCGCTACCAGGTATATGGATACGGGCATTGTTGTCGATGATGATATAAATGTGTCGTTGCCCGACGTGATTAGTATTGTTGATGTATTGGAATCACGAGTAGGCTACGTGTCTCACCTAGATATGAAGTTGATGGTACGACAAGAAGTGCCTGTGTGGATAGCACCAAAAGCCCGCTACGGCCCTCTCGGCCGGGTCGTGACACATGAGCTTGAGGATTAAGAGAGGGTTCAATAGGTTCATCATGTTAGGCTATTAAATCTTGATTTATGTATTTGCTTAGCTGTATTAAGCATGGAATTGATATTAAGCATTGAATTGATCATTAGAATCTGTTATTGCATGATTCCTTCCTAATTAGTGGCCAATTTATGGAATTGGGAGTTAGGGTTCATACCCAAATATGGGTGTTTTTCCTAAAATCCGAATTGAAGTATTTTGTTAGTCCTCTTAGCTTATTATTGATGGGTATTTATCTCTTATAACATTAATGTCACGACCCAACCCCGTAGGCCGTGACTAGTGCCCGAATTGGGCACCCAAACACATTCATAAACCCGAATCGCAAACAGATGGCTTATACAGACATACATATCAAACGCTGTCTCAGATTATATCAAACTGTCGCAAACATATCTCAAACACAGCCATATATATATATCAGAAGCCGACAAGGCTATCAAATGGCGCAACGGCCCAAAACATATACAAATGCAAGCCGACGTAGGTGGCCATGAATGGGATCGCCGAACATACAACATACGAACACAATCGTACGTAACGTGGATAACCCACATACATGTCCACGTACCTCTAAACAGACAAACAATCATATACGACGGACAAAAAATGGCCCCCGCCGTACCCGTGAACCAATATATACAAATGCAACGAACGAATATATACCAAAATGTGACTCCGAAATAAGGGGAGCACTCCAAACAGCAGAAGAGGGTGTCCTAAACAGGTGGATCACCGAACTGCGCGTCTGTACCTGCGGGCATGAAACGCAGCCCCCGAAGAGTGGCCGCATTAAATATGTACCGAGTAATGCAGCAAGATACAAAATAAAATAACCGAGTCATAATCGAAATGGAAATACGTAAAGTAAGTGCAAATCCAAAATATCAAAATGTTTTCTTTCAAAATACTACTCATGTACGGGGTACGTAAAATATGGTCGCCGCTCGTCGACGGCGTCATAACACAAAGATAACACCGTAAAGTCAAATCTCCATATCCCCGTCACACATCATAACACAAAAGATAACGCCATACACAAGATAACACCAAATATAAGTGGAGCCCCTGACCTTAGCGAGGAGCTCGGCTAACCATAAACACAAAGATAACACCGAGTATCTCATAGTGCGTACGACAACAGAATCGGCCCGACTCCTAAAAGATACGATGTATGCACGAACGAAGTTGTGAGTAACCATATGCATAAAATCATTATAATAGACTCAAATGATAAGTAAAATGACCATACTTAGGAATCCGAATAATAACCAAATCAAATTCTTTCAAAAGTCATCGTGATTACAAAGAAGAGTCGCGGGACCCACGGACGGGTGTTGACCCGAGCCGGGCCCGCCTATGGAAAACATACTCATCATACACCACACAATCACCTACGGGCATATCGAGGCAATCCAAGCCTTCTCGTGAAAGATACGGGCATTCGTAGTTACGGAACTCTTTAAAAGCCAAACTTTTTATGCAAAAGTTGAAAATCAAATATTTCAAAGACATAAAGGCCAATATTTCAACATATCAACATACGAATTTCGAGGAATGAATAAGAGTCATAAACGTGCTCGGATTGCGGGATTAGAATTTCCTCGAGGCTCGTGTCATAGCCTATTTGCAACTAAGGCATGCCAAAGAAGAAAGAATTGAGCTTTACATACTTCAAACGCTCTCCAAGCTACTCCAAATTCAAGCTAATGTCAACCTACGCCTCGGGCTCTCCAAGGTCTACAAATATGTCATAATATGCCCGAGGTCTCTCATCGGGATCGAGAGAGTGCTCGGGATCTGAGGTTAGTTTCGGAGCGAGTGGTATACGGAATTCGCGGGTCCCCCATGGGTTGTGTTGCCGAGATATGATGTTCCATCATCGGAGTACATGTGTATCGGTGCATATGCATTGCATCCATATTTCATACATTATTGGATTGCATTATACTTTTGTCTTCTTGTGATATTCTTGTTATATAGTTGTGATATACGTATCTCGTATCGATGTATCGAGATTCTGGCACAAATGTTTATATGCTATAACATGTGATGACTTGTACTTGGTTACCGGCTCGTGTTAACTTATAACTTGTTGATTTACCTGTTTATCTTAATTTACTGTCTTGGTATACGTAACCTAATCTTAGTCGTCCTATAATACCTACCAGTACGTGTTCTTTTCGTATAATCATAGCTATCGCATTCTTTTTATGAATGCAGTAGTATTAGGTGGAATTGATGTCTAGCCCTCGGCTAAGAGTTCGAGGTCAACGATTCGAGTTTGTTTGGCGAGCATGTGGACGCTTCGCTACCCGGAGGCTATTCTTCTATTATGTATTACTTTGCTATTCTGAGACATTATTAAGACTATTGATGTATTATTTTTACTTCCAGACTTATAGATTTTAGTTAGATGCTCTTGTATGACCAGACCAGAAATTGGGGTGATTTTTTATTCACTTTCGCTTTTATTATATATTCATATGTCAGACTTACGTTATTTTATCTTCTTCTGCTATTTATACTGTGTTTTGAATGTCGGGTTAAGGTTTCGCCTACCGAGGTGGGATAGGTAGGTGTCCGAGCAACTTTCTCAAATTGGGTCGTGACAATGAATTACCCGACTCATGATTTAGAGTTAGTTGCAGTGATTCATGCACCAAAAATGTGGAGGCATTACTTGTATGGTGTTCATGTTGATATATGTGCATATCATAAGAGCTTTCAATACATCTTCCAGCAAAAGGATTTAAATTTGCGTCAGAGGCGATGGTTAGAGCTGTTGAAAGACTATGATGCTTGTTTACCCCGAATTTCGGTAACAATTGAATTTGTAAGTGAGGTATAGGATATGTGGATAAATTTTAATCTATTTTTGGTTGATACGAAATATATATGGATTTGTTTGTTATAATACATATATATATATATATATATATATATATATATATATATATATATATATATATATGTATGTATGCAATGCGTGAGTAAGTATATTGATATTGGTGATTAAAATATATATATATATATATATAATATAATATCAATATATATATATATATATATATATATATATATATGGCAATGTATTATGTTGAATGGATGAATAAAGCTAAAGAACACTACTGATTCGGACTAAAATCAGAGAGAGAGAGAGAGAACTTCAATATATTTTTCTATTACAATGTTCTAGATCTGAAAAAGCCAACCCCTCAAAGTGGGATAATGCCCTCTATTTATAGGTTTGCCTTTTGGGCCTTGAATACAATACAAAGCCTTTTAGAAGAAAGAAAACCCTAAAAAGGATAAGGTAGGACCATACAATCTAACACCCGTACGGTCACAAGACAAAATGACAGTATAACGCTCCTCGACGCGCAAAGATTGCAAATCGGTTAACCGTAACAACGCCACTTTCGTATTGATAGAAGTAACCGGACCAATGGCCACGTTGAATTTGGTTCAGAGAAACCGGACAAACGGCCACGTTGAATTTGGTTCGGAGAAACCGAACCAACGGACATACTTCTCTTATCTCGGATCAGCTGCCTTCGGTGCAATCCCCCGATTTGAGGAAAGGACCGAACATACTCGTGCTCATTTGGACTTGCCCTCGGCCCCCTGTCTCACCAGTCTTACGTTTACCCAATTTTTATCGTATACAAATAGTCCCCACACTTTCGGACCATAGTTTTACCGGAGTAACGGGAAGTAGATAAGTCACTAAATCGGCGGTTCCATAAGCTCGTTCTTATCTTCAAATTTGGCGGAATAGTCATATCACGTCCTTCTGACATCAGCCCCCTGTCTCGTCCTGAATGGCCGACCTCGGGAATCACCGTAACGCACGTCACATCATATCACGTCTCATTAATTGTGGGACACGTGTCACCGCCCGATTGGGTGCTCTCTGTAATTGCTACAGTACAACGCCTATATAAGGCCTAAAGTTGTGTCATTTTTTCATTTTCTTTCTTCACTTACTCATTCTCCGCTCCTTTGTTTCTTGCTTTCTTGATCGTAAAGCCACTCCAACTTCTCCTCAATTGTTGTTTTGATCGTAAGAGCATTCTTTGCTAAGCCTTTCATTTGTTGTTTTGTATCTTTCAACTTTCTCCTCCATCCACCTAATATTTCCTCCATTGTTTCGTTTTTGGATTTTCCATCAGCCACTTCAAATTCTCAAATCTTCTTATCCACTCTTTCACACCTTCCAAATGTCTGCCAACACCGAATCTACTTCCCAGGACATTCCCTCGGTTTCTTCTCAAGGAGCGAGCCAGCCTCAAAACCTGAGGGAAAAACATTTGTTGAACCGACTGCTTTGGACATAGTGTCGTCCAGACCCAACTATAGCCACGAATTTGACATCGAGAAGCCATCTCCGATAGCAGATAGGGGTTTCGACATAAGGCGATACCCTTCATCTATTATAGAGGATCTCCTTCCCCGGGTCCGAGCTGGTTGCGGATGGGACAATCGTCCGGTGCAAGTGTTCACCCCTGGGCCCGACGAATCTATTACCGCTCATAGAGAAGGTTTCCTATATGTTTACACGTATCCGTTTACGCTAAAACTAGATCCTCCAATCGATCCAATTATTTTGGAGATGTGCTGGACGTAGTACGTGACCTTGGCCCAAATTGGGCTGATTATCCGGAGGGCCGTGGCCTGCCTCCGGTTACTGGCCAATAATGTCAACAGGGAATTCACGATGGCGCACTTCATCCGGTTATATTCCCCGTGAATCTTCCGAGAGGGCGTGATAAAGCTCGCCAAGTGAGGTCGAAACCCGATCTTTTCCAAACTCGACAAAGACAGAGATCGAAAATGGTTGGAACGTTATGTCTGGGTAAAGACCGCAGGCATTATTCAGGCCGATCACATGCCCTTTTCGGAGAGGTGGAACGATAGGCGTAAGTTTCTCAGTTCTCCCTTCTATAATTATTCTTCCTCCACGCTTTGTCAACATTTGCTCCCTTGCATACATGTGATTTCTCCCTTTTTTATTTGTTATTAGCCGAGGCATAGATGCCTCCAGCCGTCCGAAACCTTACCGTGAACAACAGACATGGGGGGACCTGTCGTGTGGCCGATGGGTTGCCCAAAATCACGGTAATATTCTCCTTGATTTGGTATTTATTGCATCCTCCCCTTTTTTCTTTTCTTTCTATAACCCCTTCGGTATTCGGGTTTACCCGGGGGCTCGGTAGAGCAAGACCGGAACCAACGGCCCGAGCTCCGCACCGGCTCCTGAATTTGATACGGCAGGATCATCTCGGCTCATTGTTGCTTCCGGTAAGAGAGGGGGAAAGCCCTCGGCCAAAGGGCAGAAACTAAAGAAAAGGGCGAGGAGTGTTGTTCGGACTTTGAGGGATGAATCAGAGTCCGAGTTCTTATTCAAAGGGTTGGTGAGGGCCCCTTCATCACCTCTGTTCCGGAGGAGAAAGCCACTATTCCGCCCTTTCCTACAACTGAGGAAGGACCTTCCATTCCGGCTCCGCACACAGGTAGGGAAAAAGTTCTTTTTCCAACTCCTCCAAGGTCAATTGAATTCATTGACATTTCAGGTGACACTTCACCCGAAGAGATTCCCCTGCAGAGGCCTAGAAGAACCAGGCCATCTCAAAATATTGAGGCCGAACAAAGAGTAGAGTCGGCCCCCGATATCGAAGCTCCAATAGATACCAGCCCACTGCCCGGTGGTGACCAAGCTGCAACATTCGAGGCTCCTGCTTCTACCAAGGCCGCTGGGGCTGTTCCGGCTTCTCCTACTCCTGTACCGAGGTCCCATAACCTAGACGACATATTCTCGGATATCCCACCTGCAATCGGGGAAGCAACTGGGCTCGGACATCTCCCTATTTCTCGAGCCACGAGGGCAGCTAGCCGGGCCACCGAAACGGATGCAAGAGATAGTCTTGTAGGTATTTTTCCAGCCCCTAGCATGGAACCGAAAAGAACGAGGCCGGCCGTGGTCACCGAGGCTACTATTTCCCAACTTTGAAGTGAACTTGATTCGGTCAAGACTGATGCCATGAATATGGCAGAGAGGCATCGGCTGCTCAAATCTCAGCATGCTAAAGACAAGGAGAAGTTGAGGGTAGTCGAACAGAAAGCCAAGGCTCGATCCCGGATTAGTGACGAGCTCAAGAGCAAGCTCGAGAAGGCAGCCGAGGCTAATGACGTGCTTCAGGCTGAACTTGAGTCGGCTAACCAAATTCACAGAGTTCTTCTCGAAGAGAGATCCAAACTAGCTAAATTGGAAAAAGTCGAGGCTGACTTAGAAGAGTCTCTTAAGGACATGGAGCCTGCCGAGGCTCGTACTACGATTTTGGTCCAGTATGAATGGTGGAAATCCCAGAGGGCTACCCTCGAACAGGCCCAAAAAGGATTAGGGGACCTCCAGCTCGGATAATCGAAACTAAAGCAATCGAGGAGGAGGCTAAAAAAGCTCTTGATGTTGAGTCTGAGGATTCCGAGAACTCCAGCTCCAACCGTACCGGGTAGATCAGGGCCTGCACTAGCCTTTATTTTGTTTTTGCCTTTGGGTTTGTTTTTGCTTTTTGACTTGTGGAAAGTTCAAATGTAAAAACCTTTCATATATGAAATGAGCATTTCCCCTTTGATTGTTTCTTCATTCTTTTATCTGAATGCCTGTTATGACATTTGCCTTAATCGCTTATCTCATTAGGAATAATCAAAAGGTTCGGAGTCATTTCTTTTTTTCCGAACTGTGCCTAAGTGTTGGCTTTTCTCTTCGTTCGGTACATTTTTATCCAGGGATTTGATCGAGTGATTTGCCGGCGGGAAATTTTTTATGCTTTGTGAACTCGGACGTCTACTGAATCACGTTAGGCATTTTTGGGTCGAGTTTTTCGACCGCTTATAACAGTTAGGTTCGACACTCGAATCCTGCCGCTTGTCAAATTTTGATACGGCGGTCTCATTCGAGGGTGTTAAAGGATTTTGGCTCGGTTCGACATGACCTTGTTGCCTTTGTCGCATTTCGACGGTAGTCCCCGGTGTAGGGTAATTAATAAAAAGATCTTAATTTCGACGAATTTTTTAGTCCTAGATATAGGGTATTTAATAAAAGATTTGTCTCAGATGAATTTTTTATAATTTTCTTTATATTGCAAGTATTTGCACGTACATAATATGAAGACTTCATCCGTTTCCTTCTATTTTTGCCGTAGCAAATACTTAAGTGGACACGATTCGTTTTGCTTGTGTGAATTATGAGAAGTTAGGGGCAAGGCTATCCCGAGAGACTTTTGCTTGTTTTAATACTTGAATTGTGTATGATTTCCATGTCTTGAAAATTGTTAAAACAACACTTGGAGGAATTTTTCCATAATTAGCAAGTGAGCTATTTTGGGTAAGTTGAAAATTCAACAAAAAAAAATAAAAATTGGAGCAAGGGTGGCCGGCCACTTCATTGTGGGCCAAGGCCATATGGGACATGTGCTATATTATAGAAGATGACTAAGTCATCTTCAACACTTAGCCAACATATTTCTAGAAAAATCAAGAAACTAAAGAGAAGAGAAAAAAAGAAGCATATTCGGCCATAGCTAGGCAAAAATAAGACCAAAAATTCTCCATCAAAAAAATCAATTCTTCAAGCAAAGTTGCTAATTCAAGGGTGCTAAGTAACGTGGTGTTGTTATTTCGGAAGATAGTTCGCTCGTTTGTTCTAACGACTAACTTGGGTCAAGTGAAGAAGTGAAGAAGGAAGGTTAGTTTTAATCTTGTTTTCTTGTGTTATAGATGGTGTATATGTGCTATTGTATGCTAAAATGGAAGAAAATCATGTGAGGGTGGAAGTTGGAGTTGGCCGTGTATGGTAGTTGTGGCTATATATATATGTGTTGTGGAATAATTCATGTATTCATGTTAGTTGACATGTTTTAATTGTTGTAGTGTGAAGAAAAGGATGAAATCATCCTTTGGTGTAGAAAGTGTGTTGGCCGAATGGCCCCCTTTATGTGGTCTTGAATGAACAAATCGTCATTAGTGTTTTCGTTGTTGTCGTTATGGATTGTATAAGGCAAAATGCAAGTTTGATTACTTAGAATGAGATTATGTTGGTTATGGGAAATTTATGTGAATTTTATGTAATTTTTACATTTATGAATATTGCATTGCTAATGTGTAGATTAATGATGTAAAGTATGAATTTGGAAGAGAAGAATGTAATTGAGGTTGTTCTCGGGTTTGGGGACTATTTCGGGTTCAATGGGACAATATTTGGAATGTTGGAAAAATTGTATGAATTGCTTAAAGTGTTATTGCATATGGTTTGAACGGGTTTGGATTAGTAGTTGAACGCATGAGCGTTAATGTCAATTTGATTTCATGAAGTTAGTTGATTATATTGGAACACCTCTAAGTATATAGCAATATATGTATAATGTTGGAATATGTTGGAATTGCATATTAATGTTGGAAAGTATTGTGAATCGACTATTATTGTTGTGGTTTGGTTTCTTGTTGGGTTGTTGTTGAAACTAGCCGAGTTGAAATCTCGGGGTTGGTGCATTTACAGAGGAAATCTTTGCCGAAATTTCTATAGAATCTAATGTTCGTTTGGAATTGGATGTCTAAATATGTTTGGCTAATGTTAGTGTACTTTGCGTTATGTAGATCTTGGAGTTGCCGAGGGTTGAGGCTAGGTTTGTATTGCGGTTGACTAAGGTATGTAAGGCGTCGCTTTCTTTCCTTTGGCATGTCCTAGTGCTATTAGGCTATGACCCGCGTCTCGGGGTCATTCCGTTCTTAAACCCGAGCTTAAATACGTACTTGTTCGATCCTAGAGACTTGTTCTTTAATGTGTTCAATGTAAGGATCTCAACTTTTCAAAATAAAGAGTTTTCAAGAGACTTATGCAAATTTTGACTACAAAGAGGTCCGGACTTCAAACGTCCGTAACTTTTGCATACGACCTCGAAACGCCCCAAAACATAATATGTGAGTTCATAAGGCATAACTTTCCCCTACCCCTCGTAGTCGGGCTCGGACGGGGGTCGGCACCCGTCCGTGGGGCCCGCAGCCTTTCTATGCCACCTTTATGGATTTTTCGGAAAATTTAATATTTTCTTCATTATGATTTTCTCACATGGATTCCTTACTTACTTAAAGAATACTGTTTATGATTTTGATGCATATGATTACTCACGACTCTGCTCGTGCTTATGGTTACTGCTTCGTTCACCGGATCCCGGGCCGGTTATGTTTCGTGCGCATTATGATATGTTCCGGTGTGATGCTGTGTTACGGTTCACCGAGCTCCTCGCTAGAGAGCCGGGTCCGTTTATGTGTGGTGTTATGCTGTGTTTGGTGTTATGGTTGGCTATGATATGTTACGGGGATATGTCGGGTTACGGAGATATGAAACTTTCGGTGTGATCTTGTGGTATGGCGCCATCGACGGCGGGCGACCATCGTTCTAAGAGCCTTTGCATGATTTTAATTTTGATAAATAATTTGACATTTTGTAAATCATATTTATTTTCTGTGGTATGTTATTATGTTTCTGTAATCCTGCTTTACATACTCAGTACCTATTTCGTACTGACCCCCTTTCTTCGGGGGCTGCGTTTCATGCCCGCAGGTACTGACGTACAGTTTGAGGATCCACCTGCTTAGGCCATCTATTCCGCTTTCTGGGAGTGCTCCTTCTTCCGGAGCTTATATATTTTGGTAT
The DNA here is from genome assembly GCF_029784015.1 of Lycium ferocissimum. Lineage (NCBI taxonomy): Eukaryota > Viridiplantae > Streptophyta > Magnoliopsida > Solanales > Solanaceae > Lycium > Lycium ferocissimum. The sequence goes on along the minus strand of NW_026714488.1, from coordinate 27,459 downwards.
ATATTTTCTTCTGATGCATATGTATATTATTATTCAGGGGTACGACGGGGCCCTGTCCCGTCATATGATTTCGTTATTCTGCTTAGAGGTCTGTGGATATGTACGTGGGTTATGGCTATGTCTGTACAGTATATGTGTATGTGGCACAACATATGTATATGTGATATGTTCTGAGCGGTTCATCCGCTACGGCAGCCTTGTCGGCTCGCCTATATATGTTTATATGGATATGTTGGCCCTGTGTGGCCTTTGTTGGTATTTTCTGAGTGCAGGTTAACTTTGGTTAGTCAGTAAAACAGAGGAAACTCTGCCCAAATTTTTGTAAATATTTGAGTTACTATTTTTGGACTTTGGTACGTACGGGTGCCCAAGTCGGGCACTAGTCACGGCCTACGGGATTGGGTCGTGACAAAAGTGGTATCAGAGCGGTTCGTCCTCGGAATATCCACAGACCGTGTCTAGTAGAGTCCTGTTTATCGGTGTGTTGTGCACCACATCTATAAACGGGAGGCTACAGGACATTTAGGATACTGTCTTTCTTTCTGATCTTAGATCGTGCGATAGAGCGGTGTTATTAGGATAACTTCTTTTTTAACGATCTTTTATGTTTTCAGCGATGCCTCCAAGAAAGACGACAGCTGCCCAGAAGGGCAAGTCTACTGCTACCGTGGGAGAGACTAGTAGGGCCCAGAGAGTTACCAGGGCCCGTGCTCAGCTCGAGCCGGAGATCGTGCCCTGGTCGGCCAGTTCTGCCACCCCATCACCATCAGAGGGGCACGGAGCGGCGGCGGCGGGGCACGGGGGCGGGCGGCTCCACCGCCCGCACCCGAGGTTCGAGTGCCCGAGCCTCCGGCCTCCTCGGCCGGGGGCGGAGGACGGGGCCATGAGGGATGCTTTGTTCGGTGCGCATCGACCGATTGGTAGCGAGGACGGGTCCGCAGACGAGGGCCGGAGATGATCATGCTGGGGGACGTGATAGCCAGAGGGCTCGTTATTTTCTGACCTGCAATCCGCCAGAGTTCTTCGGGTCAAAGCCCGAGGAGGACCCTCAGGAGTTCATCAGAGAGATGCGGCGTACGCTGCGACTTATCAGGGCCTCCGAGATTGAGTCAGTGGAGCTGGCGTCGTATCGGCTGCACGATATAGCAGCCAATTGGTTTGAGTCGTGGGAGCTGTCCCGCGGTGAGGGTGCTGCCCCAGCTGTGTGGGATGAGTTCGTGGAGGCTTTCCTCGCACATTTTCTACCCCCAGAGACCAGACGAGCCAGGGTACACAGGTTTATACATTTGAAGCAGCGTGGCCGGAGCGTCCGAGAGTACACCCTGGAGTTTGATTCCTTAGCCAGATACGCTCCTCATATTGTGGCAGATATGGATGACAGGGTGCACCAGTATATTATGGGGCTGGATGATTACTTGATTGACAGCTGTATGTCGATGGCTGCTCAGCCCGGCGTGGATATCGCACGAGTACAGGCATACGCTCAGGGCATGGAGGAGCGGCACAGAGGGCGCCGGCCGACGGACTTATGATAGGCGCCGGCCCCGAGGGCTAGGTCGGCCGGATATTCTCGGGGATTCTCGAGGGCGACGCCTCGGCGGCGGCGGACACGGCGGATATTCCTCCCGGTCAGCCGGAGTACACCCCCACGGCCTACGGGCGGGGAGACCCGACAAGGTCGGATATTCGGGAGCGGGTCGAGCTCCGGGGCTTCGAGCCACGCGACGGCAGAGGTACCGGTCAGTCCAGGCCACCCAGACCTCCATGTTCCTACTGTGGGAGGCACCATCCTGGAGAGTGCTATCGGGCTACAGGTGCTTGCTTTATTTGTGGCCGCCAGGGCCACATTATGAGAGATTGCCCGCGTGGGGGTAGTGCAGGTGGTGCGGCGCAGCCTACAGGTTCAGGTGCTGGTTCATCTTCATCATCCGTGGCTATGCGCCCTGCGGGGCGAGGTACACCGGCACCGGCAGGTCGCGGTAGAGGCCGCGGTGGAGCAGCCAGTTCTAGCGGTCCTTCGAACCGCATATATGCTTTAGCCAGCCGTCGGGACAGGAGGCGTCCCCTAACGTGGTTACAGGTACATTATTGGTTTTCTCTCGAGCTGTATATGCATTGATTGATCCTGGTTCCACCTTATCATATATTTGTCCTCTTATTGCTGATAAAATTGGGATTAAATCTGAACCAATAGAGCCATTTGAGGTAGCCACTCCGGTAGGGGATTCTATCGTAGCCAGACAGGTATATAAAGATTGTTCGATAATTGTTTGTGATCGTTGTACAAAAGCAGATTTGATAGAGCTAGACATGATTGAATTCGATGTTATTATGGGTATGGACTGGTTGGCTTCATGTTATGCCAGCGTTGACTGTCAAAAGAAAATGGTCCGCTTCCAATTCCCAGGTGAACCGGTTATAGAATGGGCAGGTAATACAGCCACGCCGAGGGGTAAGTTTATTTCATACCTCAAGGCGAGAAAAATGATTAGAAAAGGTTATATCTATCATCTGGTTCGCGTGCATGATCTCAAAGCTGAAGCGCCTACTATTCAGTCCGTCCCAGTGGTTAATGAATTCCTTGATGTATTTCCAGACGAGCTTCCGTGTCTTCCTCCCGAACGGGAGATAGAATTCACTATAGATCTGCTGCCAGACACCCAGCCTATATCTATTCCACCGTACAAAATGGCACCGGCAGAATTAAAAGAACTAAAAGAGCAGGTTAGAGATCTACTGGAGAAGGGCTTTATCCGACCCAGCACGTCACCCTGGGGAGCACCGGTATTATTTGTGAGGAAGAAAGACGGATCGGCGCGGATGTGTATCGATTATCGGCAGCTAAACAAGGTAACTATAAAGAATAAATACCCCCTCCCCAGATTGACGATTTATTTGATCAGTTGCAGGGAGCTAAATGCTTCTCAAAGATAGATCTGCGGTCGGGTTATCATCAGGTGCGAGTGCGGGAGGCAGATATTCCCAAGACAGCATTCAGGACCCGGTACGGGCATTATGAATTCAGAGTTATGTCATTCGGGCTGACGAATGCTCCAGCGGTATTCATGGATCTTATGAATCGGGTATTCAGGCCGTTCTTGGATATGTTCGTGATCGTGTTTATTGATGATATTCTGGTTTACTCTCGATCAGAAGATGAACACGCGGATCATTTGAGAGCGGTCCTTGGGGTACTTCGACATCAGAAATTATATGCCAAATTTTCTAAATGTGAATTCTGGCTAACATCAGTGGCATTCTTGGGACATATTATTGGCGCAGATGGCATTCGGGTAGACACCCAGAAAATCGAAGCCGTGAAGAATTGGCCCAGGCCTACGACGCCGACAGAGGTGCGTAGTTTCTTGGGATTGGCTGGTTATTACAGGAGGTTCGTGGAAAAATTTGCTTCCATTTCAGCGCCTTTAACAAGGCTAACTCAGAAGGGAGCTAAATTCCAGTGGACAGATGCCTGCGAGCGGAGTTTCCAGTTGCTGAAGGAGAAATTGACCACAGCTCCGGTTTTGACACTTCCTGAAGGACCAGACGGGTATGTCATTTATTGTGACGCCTCAGGTGTTGGACTGGGTTGTGTTTTAATGCAGCACGGCCGCGTCATAGCCTATGCCTCCCGACAGCTCAGAAAACATGAAAAGAATTATCCCACTCATGATTTGGAGCTCGCAGCGGTGATTCATGCCCTGAAGATGTGGAGACATTATTTATATGGCGTCCATGTTGATATCTATACAGATCATAAGAGTCTCCAATATATTTTTAAGCAGAAAGAGCTTAATTTGCGGCAAAGACGGTGGTTAGAGCTGTTGAAAGATTATGATGTTGATATTCTGTACCATCCGGGAAAAGCCAATGTTGTCGCAGATGCCCTCAGCCGTAAATCTATGGGTAGCTTAGCGGATGTTTCATCAGAAAAGAAAGAAATAATGCGTGATATTCATCAGCTGGCAAGTCTTGGAGTCCGTTTGGCCGAATCTGGCAATGCTGGGATTTCTGTTCGAGAAGTTGCTGAATCTTCTATTGTGGAAGAAATTAAGCGTCGCCAATATGAAGATCCTATTCTGGTGCATTATCGAGACACAGCCCGTGAAAAAGAGAAGACTCCGTTCGAGGTTTCTTCGGATGGGGTATTATTATACAGGGGCAGACTATGTGTACCTGGAGTTGCAGAACTACGGCGACAGGTTATGGGCGAGGCACACTATGCCCGTTATTCTGTTCATCCAGGAGCTACAAAGATGTACCACGACCTCAGATGTCTATACTGGTGGGATGGCATGAAAAAGGATATCGCAGAATTTGTCGCTCAGTGTCCAAACTGCCAGCAGGTCAAGATTGAGCACCAGAAACCCGGTGGGCTACTACAGGAAATGGAGATACCGACGTGGAAGTGGGAAATAATTAATATGGACTTTATCGCAGGGTTGCCCCGCACTCCACGGAGGTATGATTCTATCTGGGTTATTGTTGATCGGCTGACAAAATCAGCCCATTTCCTCCCAGTCAGGACCACTTATTCAGCTGAGGATTATGCTAGACTATATATTAAGGAGATAGTGAGGCTTCATGGAGTTCCCGTATCTATTATTTCTGACAGAGGTACTCAGTTTACGCAAATTTCTGGAGGTCATTCCAAGACGGATTGGGGACCCGGTGTTAGCCTCGGCCACGACATTTCATCCTCGGTCGACGGACGGGCGAGCGTACTATCCGGACACTCGAAGATATGCTTGCGGGCTCCGTGTCATTGATTTCCAGAGGTAGCTGGGATGATCATCTGCCGCTGGTTGAATTTGCCTATAATAATAGCTACCACTCCAGTATCCAGATGGCCCCGTACGAGGCGTTATATGGCAGAAAATGCAGATCACCGATCGGCTGGTTCGATGTTGGCGAAACTAAATTAATTGGTCCAGATGTGATCCAGCAGGCGGTGGACAAAGTGAAATTGATCCGTGAAAGGCTATTAGCGGCCCAGAGTCGACAAAAGTCTTATGCAGATAATCGGCGTCGGCCCTTGGAATTTCAGGTTGGTGATTGGGTATTCCTGAAGGTATCGCCTATGAAAGGTGTCATGAGATTTGGCAAGAAAGGGAAGCTCAGTCCCAGATATATCGGGCCTTATCAGATTATTCGGAAAATAGGCAAAGTTGCCTATGAATTGGATTTGCCAGCTGATTTGGGTCCAGTGCATCCGGTATTTCATGTATCTATGCTCCGTAAATGCATTGGTGACCCCTCCAGAATATTTCCTGTGGATGATGTCCAGGTCACGGAGGAGCTGTCCTACGAAGAGCAGCCTATAGCTATATTGGATCGGCAGTTAAGAAGGTTGCGGAACAAAGAAGTAGCCTCCGTTAAGGTGCGGTGGCGGAACAACAATCGGGAGGAAGTGACACAGGGAGCCGAGGAGCCGATGAAGAAGAAGTATCCTCACTTATTTCTAGTACCCACAGGTAATTTAAATTTCTTTCTTGGTTATGCTGATTAACGAATGGTGTGTGTGATAACTATAAAAGAACTCCCCCAAACTTATTTATAAGACTCGTAAGGTTAATCTAACATTCGAGGACGAATGTTCTAAAGGGGGGGAGGATGTTATATCCCGTGTTTTGAACAACGGGACAACTTGTGTGAATTATGAGAAGTTAGGGGCAAGGCTATCCCGAGAGACTTTTGCTTGTTTTAATACTTGAATTGTGTATGATTTCCATGTCTTGAAAATTGTTAAAACAACACTTGGAGGAATTTTTCCATAATTAGTAAGTGAGCTATTTTGGGTAAGTTGAAAATTCAACAAAAAAAAAAAAAAAAATTGGAGCAAGGGTGGCCGGCCACTTCATTGTGGGCCAAGGCCATATGGAGCATGTGCTATATTATAGAAGATGACTAAGTCATCTTCAACACTTAGCCAACATATTTCTAGAGAAATCAAGAAACTAAAGAGAAGAGAAAAAAAAGAAGCATATTCGGCCATAGCTAGGCAAAAATAAGACCAAAAATTCTCCATCAAAAAAATCAATTCTTCAAGCAAAGTTGCTAATTCAAGGGTGCTAAGTAACGTGGTGTTGTTATTTCGGAAGATAGTTCGCTCGTTTGTTCTAACGACTAACTTGGGTCAAGTGAAGAAGTGAAGAAGGAAGGTTAGTTTTAATCTTGTTTTCTTGTGTTATAGATGGTGTATATGTGCTATTGTATGCTAAAATGGAAGAAAATCATGTGAGGGTGGAAGTTGGAGTTGGCCGTGTATGGTAGTTGTGGCTATATATATATATATGTTGTGGAATAATTCATGTATTCATGTTGGTTGGCATGTTTTAATGGTTGTAGTGTGAAGAAAAGGATGAAATCATCCCTTGGTGTGACAAAGTGTGTTGGCCGAATGGCCTTCTTTCATGTAGCCTTGAATGAACAAATTATCATTAGTGTTTTTGTTGTTGTCGTTATGGATTGTATAAGGAAAAATGCAAGTTTAATGACTTAGAATGATGTTATGTTGGTTATGGCATGACTTGGGAATTTATGTGAATTTTATATAATTTTTACATTTATGAATATTGCATTGCTAATGTGTAGATTAATGATGTAAAGTATGAATTTGGAAGAGAAGAATGTAATTGAGGTTGTTCTCGGGTTTGGGGACTATTTCGGGTTCAATGGGACAATATTTGGAATGTTGGAAAAATTGTATGAATTGCTTAAAGTGTTATTGCATATGGTTTGAACGGGTTTGGATTAGTAGTTGAACGCATGAGCGTTAATGTCAATTTGATTTCATGAAGTTAGTTGATTATATTGGAACACCTCTAAGTATATAGCAATATATGTATAATGTTGGAATATGTTGGAATTGCATATTAATGTTGGAAAGTATTGTGAATCGACTATTATTGTTGTGGTTTGGTTTCTTGTTGGGTTGTTGTTGAAACTAGCCGAGTTGAAATCTCGGGGTTGGTGCATTTACGGGAAATGCTGCCGAAATTTCTATAGAATCTAATGTTCGTTTGGAATTGGATGTCTAAATATGTTTGGCTAATGTTAGTGTACTTTGCGTTATGTAGATCTTGGAGTTGCCGAGGGTTGAGGCTAGGTTTGTATTGCGGTTGACTAAGGTATGTAAGGCGTCGCTTTCTTTCCTTTGGCATGTCCTAGTGCTATTAGGCTATGACCCGCGTCTCGGGGTCATTCTGTTCTTAAACCCGAGCTTAAATACGTACTTGTTCGATCCTAGAGACTTGTTCTTTAATGTGTTCAATGTAAGGATCTCAAGTTTTCAAAATAAAGAGTTTTCAAGAGACTTATGCAAATTTTGACTACAAAGAGGTCCCGGACTTCAAACGTCCGTAACTTTTGCATACGACCTCGAAACGCCCCAAAACATAATATGTGAGTTCATAAGGCATAACTTTCCCCTACCCCTCGTAGTCGGGCTCGGACGGGGGTCGGCACCCGTCCGTGGGGCCCGCAGCCTTTCTATGCCACCTTTATGGATTTTTCGGAAAATTTAATATTTTCTTCATTATGATTTTCTCACATGGATTCCTTACTTACTTAAAGAATACTGTTTATGATTTTGATGCATATGATTACTCACGACTCTGCTCGTGCTTATGGTTACTGCTTCGTTCACCGGATCCCGGGCGGTTATGTTTCGTGCGCATTATGATATGTTCCGGTGTGATCTTTGTGTTACGGTTCACCGAGCTCCTCGCTAGAGAGCCGGTCCGTTTATGTGTGGTGTTATGCTTGTGTTTGGTGTTATGGTTGGCTATGATATGTTACGGGGATATGTCGGGTTACGGAGATATGAAACTTTCTCGGTGTGATGCTGTGGTATGGCGCCATCGACAGGCGGGCGACCATCGTTCTAAGAGCCTTTGCATGATTTTAATTTTGATAAATAATTTGACATTTTGTAAATCATATTTATTTTCTGTGGTATGTTATTATGTTTCTGTAATCCTGCTTTACATACTCAGTACCTATTTCGTACTGACCCCCTTTCTTCGGGGGCTGCGTTTCATGCCCGCAGGTACTGACGTACAGTTTGAGGATCCACCTGCTTAGGCCATCTATTCCGCTTTCTGGGAGTGCTCCTTCTTCCGGAGCTTATATATTTTGGTATATATTTTCTTCTGATGCATATGTATATTATTATTCAGGGGTACGACGGGGCCCTGTCCCGTCATATGATTTCGTTATTCTGCTTAGAGGTCCGTGGATATGTACGTGGGTTATGGCTATGTACGTACAAGATATGTGTATGTGGCACGCATATGTATATGTGATATGTTCGAGCGGTTCATCCGCCACGGCAGCCCTTGTCGGCTCGCCTATATATGTTTATATGGATATGTTGGCCCGTGTGGCCTTTGTTGGTATTTTTAGTCGAGTGCGCCCAAATAAATTTTGGTTAGTATTTTTGGACTTTGGTACGAGGGTGCCCAAACTAGTCGCCCAAATTTTTGTAAATATTTGAGTTCAACAATAAAAAATGATCACAAGGGTTGGCATCTATACCTTAGCAGTAGTATCTCTTCAAATGAGCCACATTCCAGTTATTGTGCAACTATTATCCATCCATGGATTCCAGCTGGTACGACCTTTTGCCTGTTATTTCGGTTATCTTATATGGCCCTTCCCGGTTCGGACCCAACTTCCCGTAATCGGGATTCTTGATGTTTAAAGTAACTTTCCGAAGCACCAAGTCCCTAACTTGAAAATGCCAAAAATTGGCCCTTCGGTTGTAGTACCTCTCCATTCTCAGTTTCTGAGCTGCTATACGGATCAACGCGTTTTTGCGCAGTTCGTCCGCTAGGTCGAGTTTTATGGCCATGGCCTCCTCGTTTGACTCGTCGGTGGCGTATTTGAATCGGAGGCTCGGTTTTCCAACTTCTACTGGATCAGAGCTTCGGCCCCATAGACCAACGAGAAAGGCGATTCTCTCGTGCTTGATTTTAACGTAGTTCTGTAAGCCCATAATACCTCCGGCAACACTTCCCTCCATCGATGTTTTAATGTTCCAAGTCTTTTCCTTAGATTTTGAATTATTATTTTGTTCGTGGACTCCGCCTGTCCGTTTGCACTCGGGTGATATGGAGTTGACACAATTTTCTTGATCTTCAACCGTTAAAGGAAATTATTGACCTTGCTGCCAATGAACTGAGGGCCGTTATCACAAGTTATTTCGGCCGGGATGCCAAAACGACTGATAATATGGTCCCATATGAAGTCAATAACCTCCTTTTCTCTAATCTTTTCGAAGGCATGCACTTCAACCCATTTTGAGAAATAGTCAGTCATAAACAAAATGAAACGGGCCTCACCTATTGCCCATGGCAAAGGACCAACGATGTCCATTCCCCACTTCATTAAAGGCCAAGAGGAAATCACTGAGTGTAGCAACTCCCTAGGCTGATGGATCATCGGGGCATGCCTTTGACACCCGTCGCATTTCTGAACAAAATTCTTCGCGTCATCCTCCATCCGGTTCCAGTAATAACCAGCTCTGATAATTTTTCGAACCAAGGCTTCTGCATCGGAGTGATTACCGCAGGTACTCTCGTGGACTTCTCTGATCACATAATCGGTTTCTGCGGGACCCAAACACTTGGCTAGGGGCCCGAAGTAGGACCGCCAATACAATTGACTGTCGATTAGGCAGAACCATGTTGTTTTGGTCCTGAGTGACTGTGATTCTTTTGGGTAACTCGGGAGCTTTCCATCTTGCAAGTAGTCGATGTATTTGTTGCGCCAATCCCAAGTTAGACCCATTGTGTTTATCTCGGCATGCCCATTTTCTACCGCCGAATTCATCAACTGCACTATGGTACTGGGGTTGATTTCCTCCGCTTCGACTGAAGAGCCCAAATTGGCCAATGCGTCGGCTTCGTTATTCTGCTCCCTGGGTACATGCTGCATGGTCCACTCTTTAAACCGGTGCAGTATCACCTGAGTTTTCTCCAAATATCTTTGCATACGTTCATCCTTGACCTAGAAAATGACATTCACTTGGTTAACGACCAGGAGGGAGTTGCACTTCGCTTCTATTACTTTGGCCCCCAGACTCCGAGCCAATTCCAAACCTGCAATCATAGACTCATACTCGGCTTCATTGTTAGTTAATTTAATAGTTCTTGTTATATCCCGTACTTTGTACGTTGGAATATTTTAAGTTGGTTGCGACAAGCTATGGACAAGATTTTTAATTTCGATTTTGTTGATTTGTGTTAATGCACAAGTTGCACATTCATCTTTTCATTGGCATGGAGTGTTAGGGTAAATTGGGAATAAGGAAAATTTGGGTTAAAAGTGAATTATGGAAAGTTAAGCATTTCATGAAAATTAAGGGCTAGAAGTGAAATTTTGGAAACTAAATATTTCATGAAAATGGCCATATGTGGCCATGTGTGTGGTGTGGGCCATGGTACACTTGTGTGATTTATATAAGCATAGGAAGATGACTAATTAAGTCATGTTCATCATTTTCACCTTAGAGAAAAATCAAGAAGCTTGGAGAAGCCAAGAAAAGGCCATTCGGCCATGGTGGATGAAAAATTAAAGATCAAAAATCTTCACCAAAAAAATTATTTTTCCTAGCATTCCTACAAATTGGAAGGTCCTTATTAACATGGGATGATTGTTGAAGCAAGTAGAGTGTTTGTTCTTGAAGTTCTCAAGCCTAGCCGTGTGAAGAAGTGGGTGAAAAAAGGTAAGGTTCAATCTTATTTTTCATATGTTATGGATGGTTTGTGTATGTTGTGGAGTGTAGAAATGAATGAAATTCATAAAAATATGGATGTTGGAGCTTGGCCGAATAGGTGCATGTGTGTAGAAGTGAAGGACTAATTCTATTTAGTATGTTTTGGTTGTTGTTGTTGTGAATTTCATGATGTAAAATGAAGGTTTCATGATCCTGAAGTTGAGGTTGTAATTGTCACGGATGTTTTTAGAAGCTTATGGAATTTTAATGTAGTTTCTATAATTATGAGAATTATGTTGTTAATCGTGTGGATTGTTGGTGTAGTTTATGAATTTTGAAGAAAGGAATGTGTTGTCGTGGTTCCTATGGAAGTGGAAGGTTTCGAGTTTCATGGTATAATGGTTGGGTTGTTTCGATCATTGTGCGGATTGTTTGAAATGTTTTTGAATCTTGATTGAATGATCTTGGATTAGTACTTGAACTTGTGAGCGTTGATGTTAGCTTGAAAGAATGTGGTTGAATTGCATGTTATGGAATGTCGTCGAATTGTATAGAAGGAGTTACTAATGTTAGAATGCGTTCCGAATTCATTATTGATGTTGTTGGAATGGTTGTTGGTATTGTTGTTGATAATATTGGTCGAGTTGAATTCTCGGGGTTGTTGAACTTATAGGGGAAATGCTGCCCAAATTTCTGTAAATAAAGTGATGGCTTGGGATTGGATTCTTAAGTGCTTATGGCTAATGTTTGGTACTTAATGACCTTATTGTAGATTTTGAGCAGCCGAGACTTGAGTTTGGATTAGCCTAGGAAGCAAATGAGGTATGTAAAGCTTACATTTCCTTCTTTTGGCATGTCTTAGATATGGCTAAGCTATGATACGTTACGAGTCTTGGGGCAATTCCATTCCTGTGATCCGAGCATACATATAAGTCTTATTCATTTCTTGATGTTCGCATTTTAATATGGTCGGATTATGATCCTTGTGTCTTCCGTATGATTGGATTTCAAAAGCTGCATAAAGAGATTTTGTTGTAAAAGATTCTGTAACTACGAACGTCCGTAACTTTCATAGATAGAACCGGATTGCTTTGATATGCTCGTAAATAATTCTCTAACGTATGATGACTGAAATTTGCATAGGCGGGCCCGAGTGGGGTTGACGGTCGTCCGTGGGTCCCGCGACTTTCCTTTGTATAGTGCTAACGACTTTTTTGAAAGGAACTTAATATGACTACCTTTCCGACCCCCGAGTATGATTATATATTTATTTGTTAAGTACGAAATGATGATTCGTATGCTTATGATTCCGATACGTAACTATGGTTTCTGAAGTTCGGTTTGATATGTTCCCGAGTGATATTCGGAAGAAAAATCTGATTTGACTACTGTTTTGGCTTATAAATGATGGTTCGTTTTGATTAACCTATTGAGTCTTTGAAAATGTTTTAAACTGTATTTGGTTACTCACGATTCTACTCGTGCATTCTGTTGTTACATCTTTCGCCAAGTCCCGGGCCGGTTATGTTATCGTGCGCACTATGCTTTATTCCGGAGTATGATGTGTCCGATTCGCCGAGCCCCTTTTTGGCCAGGAACCGTGTATATATTATGGTGTTATGATGTGTCCGGTACGCCGAGCCCCTTTCGGCTGGGTACTGTATATATATGCTACGTTATATGTTATATGTATGGATTCTGGAATATGATCAGTTGGAATCAAACCCAATGGTGGGGCAAACCCAGTGGTGAGGCAAATTCCACACTGGTTTAGGCCAATCCCACATTGGTTTAGGCCAATCCCACATTGGTTTAGGCCAATCCCACATCGGTTAATGGCATCTCATATGATCGGTCATGATGTTATGATGTGTTACGGTATGTATATGATGATCATTTACTTATGTCACCCAGTCCCATTACGGGCCGGATATGATACATGGCACGGATATGCATGATTTGTATTTCAGGAGTAAGCAATTTGGCATTCTGATTATTATATTTGTCTTCTGTACCTCGTATGTACAATTTGTATTTCAGATGCAAGCACTTTGACATTCTGGTTATTACGTTCACTTTCTGTACTCCTTACTTCGGTTATGATCTTGTTTTCTGTATGCCATGCTTTACATGCTCAATACATATTCCGTACTGACCCCCTTTCTTCGGGGGCTGCGTTTCATGCCGCGCAGGTATATACAGATGAGTAGAAGATGTTCCAGCGGGATTGACGAGCTCCATTTTCTCCCGGAGTGCTGCCGAGTCAGAGTGCTTATGTTATGATATCTGGAGTTATGTTAGAGACTTTGCAGACAGTGTCGAGTGTATGATATGTCAGTTTTGTAAGCGGCTATGTAAGCCGATGTGTCATTATGCATTATGTTACCAACTTCATATGTTGACAGATTTCATACGGTACTAGTTTTATTTGATTTGATAAAGATGAAAGGCATGTTTGTTTTTGGAAAAAAAAAATTTCATTATGTACTTATGTCATGTTTAGTGGGCCCGGTATGGTTACGAGTATCAGGAGAGTCAGCGGGTTCGCTCGGCCTTAAGTAAGGGTCGGGTGCCCATCACACCCTGTCAGAAATTAGGGTGTGACAGTTCTAATCGACTGTCTAATGGCATCACCGTCGGGGGTTTTAAGGACGATGCCCAATCCGGAACCTTTTAGGTTCGAGGTGTTATATCCCGTATTTTGTACATTGCGACAATCCGAGCTAACCGCGATAAGTTAAGGACAAGACTATTCCGGGATACGAGATAGAGACTTTTTAGCCTCCGATATTGTTTTAAGGCATAAGTTGCTTATGATTTTATTGGCATGAAATATTAAGGAAATTTGGGGTTAAAAGTTAATTTTGGAAAGTTGACAATTCATGAAATAAAAAGGGCCAAATGGCCGGCCATATGGGGTGTGGGCCAAGGTCCACATGGATGCATCATATATGAAATAAAAGATGACTAAGTCAAATATATTCTTCATCTTCATCCCTTAGAACCTTGTAGAAAACTTGGAGCAAAACAAGAGAGCCATTCGGCCATAGCTAGCAAATTTGAGGTCCAAAAATCTTGAACAAAAAAATATTTTCTTCTAGCAATTCAACCAAGTGGAAGGTCCTTATTAACGTGGAGTAGTTGTTGGAGTCATCAAATCATTTGTTTGTGCCATTTACAACCCTAGCCAAGTTGGGGAGTTAAGTGGAAAAGGTAAGGTTTAATCTTCTTTTTCATATGTTATGAATGATTTGTACATGTTGTAGTGTGTAGAAATGGATGAGAATCATGAAAGTTGTGTGTTGGGGTGGTGGCCGAATATGGGTTATCTTGTATGGCAAGGAATGAACTAATTTTGTTTAGTGTTTTGGTTGTTGTTGTTGTGGATTTCATGTTGATAATGAAAGTTTAATGATTCAAGTTGAAGTTGAAAGTGTCTTGGGCTGTTTTAGTAGCCAACGTGATCTTAATGTAGTTTTTGTAATTGTGAGAATGATATTGTTAATGTGTGGATTGTTGGTGTAATTCATGAATTTGGGAAAGAGGAATGTGTTGTTGTTGTTGTTCTCGGGTTTGGGGAGATTTTGGGTGGCATGGCATTTTGGTTGGGTTGTTTTGAATATTGTGCGGATTGTTTGAAATGTTCTTGAATATTGTTTGAATGGTTTCGGATTAGTAATTGAACGTATGAGCATTGGTGTTAGTTTGATTATATGTGGTTGAATTGAATGTAAATAGAATGCGTTTAATTATGTAGAAGAAGGTTGTCGGCGTTAGAATGCGTTTTGAATTGATTGTTGATGTTGCTAATATGATTGTTGGTATTGTTGTTGATGATTTGGCCGAGTTGAATTCTCGGGGTTGTTGAATTTATAAGGGAAATGCTGCCCAAATTTCTGTAGAATTAAGTGCTAGCTTGGGATTGAATTCCTAAGTGCCTATAACTAATGTTTGGTATTTAGTGACGTTGTTGTAGATCTTAGGGAGCCCGAGACTTGAGTTTCGGTTAGCTTAGGAAGCGGACGAGGTATGTAAAGCCTAACCTTTCTTTCTTTTGGCATGTCTTAGTTGTAAGTAGGCTATGATACGAGCCTCGGGGTAACTCTATTCTTACGATCCGAGCATGTCTACGATTCTTATTCACCTCTTAATGTTGGCATTCTTAATGTAGTAGAATTATGGTCCTTATGTCTTTTGTATGATTGGATAATAAATGTTGTATAAAGAATTCTGTTCTTAAAGGATTCTGTATCTACGAACGACCGTAACTTTCATAGACGGGCTCGGATCGCTTCGAAACGTTCGTAGAAGATTTTTGTAACGACTAATATCCCCAAACTTTCATAGGCGGGCTCGGATGGGTTTGATACTTGTCCGTGGGCCCCGAGACTTTTCTATGTTTGGTTCTAACGACTTTCTGAAAGAACTTAATGTGACTATCGTCTTAACCCTCGAGCGACGATTACTTACTTATCTTTTGAGTCTATAATAATGATTTTTATGCATATGGTTACTCACGACTCTGCTCGTGCATATGGTTGTTACATTCTTTCGCCGAGTTCCGGGCCGGTTATGTCGTCGTGCGCACTATGTTATATTCCGGAGTATGATGTGTTATGGTTCACCGAGCTCCTCGCTAGAGGGCCGGGTTCCGTATATATTCTGGTGTTATGATGTGTTATGGCGTTATGATGTGTTATGGGATATGCCGGGTTACGGAGATATGAAATCTTCTGGAGTATGATGTGTATGGCGCCAGATGACGGGGTGGCGACCATGTTCCCTGAGCCCCATGCATGATTTGTGTTTTAAAAGTAAATGTTTTGGTATTCTGGATTTTGCACTTATTTTACTGTACTACTTGTTCCGATTATGATCCGTTTACCGTATTTCATGCTTTGCGTACTCGGTACATATTCCCGTGCGACCCCGCTTTCTTCGGGGGCTGCGTTTCATGCCCGCAGGTACAGACGCCCAGTTTGGTGATCCGCCAGCTTAGGACACCTACTCTGCTATCTTGGAGTGCTCCTTTGTTCGGAGCCTATATTTTGGTACAGACTCTTCCGTTGCATATGTATATGTTTATTCAGGGGTACGGCGGGGCCCTGTCCCGTCATATGATTCTGTTGTTACTCTTAGAGGTCTGTAGACATATATGTGGGTTGTGCATATTGCTGTTCGGTTGTGTTCGCATGTTTTATGTTTTGGGCGGTCCCACTCGCCGTGGCAGCCTTGTCGGCTTGCGTTTGTATATGTTT
Organism: Lycium ferocissimum; assembly: GCF_029784015.1. Lineage (NCBI taxonomy): Eukaryota > Viridiplantae > Streptophyta > Magnoliopsida > Solanales > Solanaceae > Lycium > Lycium ferocissimum. The sequence goes on along the minus strand of NW_026714488.1, from coordinate 11,481 downwards.
TGGGACGCTGTGCTTATGATAGCCTTGATGGCTTCTGTGATATATATGCTTGTCCATGCGACAATTTGGAGACTACGTATGATCTTTGTATAAGTGTAAGTATTTGTATGTTGATTCTGATTGTGGGGTATGTACGGGTGCCCAGCTCGGGCACTAGTCACGGCTTCGGGGTTGGGTCGTGACAAAAGTGGTATCGGGCGGTTCCTCCTTGGAGTGTCTACGAACACGTGTCTAGTAGAGTCTTGTTTATTGGTGTGTTGTGCACCACATCTATAAACAGGAAGCTACAGGACATTTAGGATGTTATCTTTCCTTCTGATCTTAGATCGTGCGATAGAGCGGTATTATCAGGATGACTCCTCCCTAACGAATTGTTACGTTTTCAGCGATGCCTCCAAGAAAGCGACGGTTGCCCGGAAGGGCAAGTCGACGACGGCCCGGAGAGACTGGCCGGAGCCCGGAGGGTTACTGGGGCCCGTACTCGGCTTTGAGCACGAGGTTGTGCTCCCGACGGCGAGCTGCGCTACACCGCCGCTACCGGAGGAGCATGGGGCGCGGCGGTGCGGTCCCGGGGGCTCCACCGTCGGCTCCCGGGGTTCCAGTGCCCGAGCCTCCAGCTCCTCAGCCAGGGGCGGAGGATAGGGCCATGCGAGATGCGGTCCAGTTGTTGACCAGATTAGTGGCGGGGCAGGCTCGCAGGCACGGATTAGGGGGTGATTATGCAGATAGACATGACAGTCTGAGGGCTCGTGATTTCCTGACTTGTAATCCTCCAGAGTTCTTCGGGTCAAAGCCCGCGGAGGATCCCCAGGAGTTTATTCGGCAGATGCAGCGTACGTTGCGGCTCATTAAGGCTTCTGAGACTGAGTCTGTCGAGTTGGCGTCATATCGGTTGCATGATGTAGCGGCTAATTGGTATGAGTCTTGGGAGCTGTCTAGGGGCGAGGGTGCTCCTCCAGCAGTATGGGACGAGTTTACAGAGGCCTTTCTTGGCCACTTTCTACCTCCGGAGATGAGGCGGGCCAGAGTTGATAGATTCTGCGTACGAGGTAGAGTGGCGAAGGGAGTGTTCGAGGAAGTACGATCTAGAGTTTGAATCCTTGGCCGGATATGCACCCACTATTGTGGGCGATATAATGATCGGATGCGTCGATACGTGATGGGGGTTTGGATCGTTACTTGGTCGATGTTTGTGCGGTGATGGCTTCCCGGCCGAGGATGGATATTGCACGGGTACGGAGGGGCGCATGCCCGAGGGTATGGAGGATCGACATAGAGGGCGTCGGCCGACGGGAGGAGATATGACGGGGGCTAGCCCAAGAGGGCTAGATCGGTGGACCCCGGAGAGTCTCGAGGCGGGCGACCTCGGCGGCGGCATAGCGGTACCCTTCCCGGCCAGCCGCGGAGTACACCCCCACAGTTCTCGGGTAGGAGACCGGATAGTGCAGGGTATTCGGGGGCCCCGAGTCGAGATCCGGAGGGCTCGGGTTCGCGGTGGACGAGAGGTTCCGATCGATCGAGGCCACCCATACCTCGGTGTTCTCACTGTGGGAGACATCACCCTGGAGAGTGTTATCGTGCCACGGGTGCTTGTTTTACTTGTGGCCGTCAGGGCCACCTTATGAGAGATTGTCCGCTTGGGGGTAGTTCAGGTGGTGCAGCTCAGCCTACTGGGTCAGTTGCTGGTTCATCTTCCTCTTCGGTAGCTATGCGCCACACAATGGGGGCGGGGGTATGCCGACACCACCGTATCGCGACCCAACCCGTAGGCCATGACTAGTGCCAGTACCCAGGCACCACTCTGACTCCCGTTAACCATAATCGGCGTATAAACGGATTATAGACACATAAAAAGTCGGACATTAGACCATAAAATTTAGCATAATCGGATCTTATACGTAGAAAAGTAAGCCGTCGCCCCCCAATCATCACAAATACATATATACAGATCATAATCACATCTTTCAGCAGATGATATCACACATAAGCCGGTAAGGCTATCATAGTATAAGGGGACGTCCAATTCACAAATCACACAGACACAGCTGAACAGTGAGTACCCATACCCACACATATATGTCTACAGACCTCTAAGAATAATAACAGAATCATATGACGGGACAGGGCCCCGCCGTACCCGTGAATAAACATATACACATATACAATAACAGAATCAGGACCAAGGTATAGGCTCCAGAACAAGGGAGCACTCCAAGACAGCTGAACAGGAATCCTAAGCTGGTGAATCATCCAAATAAGTATCTGTACCTGCGCGGCATGAAACGCAGCCCCCGAAGAAAGGGGGTCAGTACGGAATATGTACTGAGTATGCAAAGCATGAAATACGATGAGGTCATAATCAAAACCGGAAGTACGAAATTAAATGCAATATCCGAGGAATATCAAAATGCTTACTCGTAAAAAACATAAATCATGCATGGGGCTCTTAGAATATGGTCGCCCGTTTGTCATTGGCGCCATAACACATCATACTCCGGAAAGATTTCATATCTAGAACCCGACATATCACATAGCATATCATAACGCCGTAACACATCATAACGCCAAATATACTCGGTACCGGCCCTCAGCGAGGCTCGGCGAACCGGACACGTCATACTACGAAATATATCATAGTGCGCACGAAACATAACCGGCCGGGACTCGGTGAAGGATGTAATTACGAATGCACGAGCGAGTCGTGAGTAACCATATGCAATTTAAAAACATTTTCAAAGACTCAATAGAATAATCAAATGAGCCGTCATTTTAAAAACCAAGGCGATAGTCAAATCAAGGTTCTTAAGTGTCGTTCGAGAACATATCAAATAGAACTTTAGGACTCATAGATACGTATCAACCCATATGAAATAACTTATGGAAATTAGGGGCATAATCGTCTATACAAACTCGATAGAGAAGTAGGTAGTCGACGTCCGAAGTTTAAGACGATAGTTGCACTAAATCCTTTCAAAAGTCGTTAGTACTACACAAGGGGAAGTGTCAGGGCCCACGGACGAGTATCAAACCAATCCGAGTCAATCTATAAAAGTTGGAGACCTTACTCATTATAGAATCTCCTACGAACGTTTCGAAACGCTCCGAGCTCGTCTATGAAGGTTACGGTCGTTCGTAGTTATAGAATCCTTTAAAAATAACATTCTTTATGCAACATTTGAAATTCAACTGTACAAAAGACTTAAAAGCCATGACTCGACCATATTAAGAACGTTAACATCAAGAAGTGAATAAGAATCGTATACGTGCTCGGATCTTAAGAATGGAGTTACCCCGAGACTCGTATCATAGCCTAATTACAACTACGACATGCCAAAAGAAAGAAAGGGTAAGCTTCACATACCTCGTCCGCTTCCTAAGTTAATCCAAACTTACGTCTCGGCTTCCCAAAGTCTACATAACATCATTGGCACCAAACATTAGTCATAAGCGCTTGGGAATCCAATTCTAGATTAATGCTTTATTTACAGAAATTTGGGCAGCATTTCCCCTGTAAATTCAACACCCCGAGAATTCAACTCGGCCAAATCTTCAACAACAATACCAATAACCATACTAAAAACATCAACAACTAATTCAAAATGCATTCTAACATCAATAACTCTTTTCTACATAATTCGACAACATTCCCTTTATATTCAAATTAACCACATTTGATCAAGCCAACACCAATGCTTATACATTCAAATACTAATCCGAAACCTTCCAAACAATATTCATGAACACTTTAAACCATTCACACAATATTTCAAGCAATCCAACCAATGGGCAACATCACCCGAAACCTCTCCAATTCCATAAGAACGACGACAACGCATTTCATTCTTCCAAATTCATATACTACACCAACAATCTACATGTTAACAACTTCATTTTCATAATTACAATAGATTGCATTAAAATCGCATTAACATCCAAATCGACCCACATGCTTACCATTTCAACTTGGATCATTAAACATTCATTTTCATCATATAATCCACAACAATCATCAACTAAAACACTAAATAAAATTAGTTCATCTTGTCCCACCAAAACGGACCCATTACACGACACACCATCATCCATATTTTTATGAACTTCATTCATTTCCACACACTACAACATACATATAAACCATTCATAACATATGAAAAGAGGATTAAAACTTACCTTCTTCACTTAGTTCTTCAACATTTTCTTGTTCCCATTCTCCTCTAATTCCAAATGAAATTATATTCATGACTATGCGTTGCCCGGGCTTCGATTAGTACTTCGTAGCTTAAAATTTCACTCAAAATCCTCAATTTTAGGTGGCATGAGAGGCCCTTTTTATGGCTGAATTTTTTACCTGGAAATATTGGGAACTTTTGTCTTTGAAAAAAAATGAGATTTTTGTCCCTTAAAATGGAATGCTTTGAAGTCGGTTTCTTTGTAGCCACGATGCTTGTAGTAGTACTTGTAGGGGGTGCTAGGCGTACCGCGGGAATGCTGTTTCTGCGTCGACAGTTCAGTTTGTAATGTCTATAATTCTCTACTCCGATGTCCTATCAATGAACGGTTTGTTGCATTACAAACTAGACTCGACGAACTTCATTTTAGGATTTTGAAACACCTTAAAACTCCACATATACTATGAGATATGCGCCTCCAAAGTTGACTAAAATCCGTCCGCGCTTCTCAAATTTTCGTCGAACTTATTTTCTCCAATTTGCTCAATCCCGAAATATTTCAAAATTCTCCGTACATGATATTTATCACTTATTACACTAATAATGGCCATGTTCCCGTGTTTCAAAATATTCTTTCCCGATTACGACTTACGAGATCGTAATTCACCCTTTTTCTTCGTTGTTACGTACTCTCCATGGCTTGTGCCTTTCAAAACATCCCATTACTACGATGATGTACATGTCAAACTCATGCTCTGAAAATGCGGGGTATAACACAGCAGGCCGCGGTAGAGGCCGTGGTGGAGCGTCCAGTTCTAGCGGTCCTTCGAACCGCATATATGCCTTGGCTAGCCGACAGGATCAGGAGGCGTCACCTAATGTGGTTACAGGTATATTATTGATCTTCTCTCGAGATGTATATGCATTGATAGATCCAGGCTCCACTTTATCGTATATTTCTCCCCTTGTTGCTAGTAGAATTGGGATAAAACCTGAACCGATAGAACTGTTTGAGGTAGCTACACGGTAGGAGATTCTATTATAGCCAAGAAGGTATATAGAGACTGTTCGGTAATTATATGTGGCCATTGCACTAAAGCAGATTTGATAGAACTAGATATGACTGAGTTCGATGTTATTATGGGTATGGATTGGCTAGCTTCTTGTTATGCTAACGTTGACTGTCAGAAGAAGGTAGTTCACTTCCAATTTCTAGGGGAACCGAGTTATAGAGTGGTCGGAAATACGGCATCGGCAGGGGTAAGTTTATTTCATACCTCGAGGCAAGGAAGATGGTTCGAAAGTGTTATATTTATCATCCGGTTCGTGTACATGACTTGAAAGCGTAGAAGCGACTCTTCGCCGGTCCAAAGGTTAATGAATTTCCGGATGTATTCCCAGATGAGCTTCCGGGTCTTCCTCCCGAGCGGGAGATAGAGTTCACTATAGATGTGCCGGACACTCGACCATATCTATTCCTTCTGAGAATGGCACCGGGGTGAAAGAACGAAGGAACGGTAGAGGGATTTATTAGAGAAGGGCTTCATTAGGCCCAGCACATCACCTTGGGGAGCGCCGGTATTGGTCGTGAGAAAGAAATGTTATACCCCGTACTTTGTACGTTGGAATATTCTAAGTTGGTTGCGACAAGTTATGGACAAGACTTTTAATTTTCGGTTTTGTTAATTTTTTGTTTTAATGCACAAGTTGCATATTCATCTTTTATTGGTATGGAGTGTTAAGGGTAAATTTGGAATAAGAAAAATTTAGGGTTAAAAGTGAATTATGGAAAGTTGAGCATTTGATGAAAACTAAGGGCTAAAAGTTGGAAAAAAATTATTTCATGAAATGGCCAAACGGCCATGTGGCCGTGTGGGGTATGTGTGACCCACCCGTGGTTGGCCAAATTTGGTTAGTTTAAGCTATGAAGGGTGCATGTGATTACTTTTTATTTGTAAGGACTAGAAGTGAAATAATAGTTCATGAGAGGGCCTAAGTGGCCATGTGAATTAGTGTGGGCCCAAGGCCACATGGATGAATTATATATGTGTGTATAAGATGACAATTAGTCATCTTTATCATTTTCCACTCAAGAAAGTTCAAGAAACATGGAGGAAAAAAATGAAAGGCCATTCGGCCATGGAGGAGAAAAAGAGAAGACCAAAAATCTTCTCCAAAAAATTATTTCTTCTAGGTTTCCTACTAATTGGAAGGTCCTAATCAACATGGAGTGGTTGTTGGAGCAAACAAATCCTTGGTTCTTGCAAATCTCAACCCTAGCCAAGTTGAAGAACAAAGTGGAAAAAGGTGAGGTTTAATCTTCTTTACATGTTTTATAGGTGTTTGTGCATGTTGTAGTAAGTGGAAATGGATGAAATTCATGAGAATATGGATGTTGGTGTGTGGCCGTGTATATGTGGTGTTTTGTAGGATGTTGTGAACAAATTTTATTTAGTGTTTTTGGATGTTGTTGTAGTGTGTAGAAAATGAATGAGACTCATGAAATTATGCATGTTGATCCGTATAGGGGCTGTTTTGAGTAGGCTATGGTGAATTGATTTTACTTAGTATTTTGGTTGTTGTTGTTGTGGATTATGTGGTGAGAATGAAGGTATTGAATGGTTCAAGTTGAAATTGTAATTGTTGGGAGCTTGGCCGTGTATGTGTGTGTTGTGTAGAAGTGAAGAACAAATTGTATTTAGCATGTTTGGTTGTTAATGTTGTAGATTCTATGTTGTAAAATGAAGGCTTAATGGTTCAAAGTGAAGTTGAAATCATGTGGGCTGTTTTGGAACCTAATGTGATCTTAATATGGTTTTGTTGTATTTTTGAGATTAATGTTGTTAAAGTATGGATTGTTAGTATGGTTTATGAATTTGGAAGAGAAAGAAATGTATTGTTGTTGTTCTTATGGCATTTGGAAGTTTCGGGTTTCATTATGTAGTGAATGGGCTGATTTGGCTATTTTGTAGATTGTTGGAAGCATTCTTGAATCTTGTTTAAATGATTTGGATTAATACTTGAACGTATGAGCATTGATGTTGGCTTGATCGTATGCAGTTGATTTGAATGAAAGTGGAATATCGTCGAACTGTATAGAAAAGAGTTATTAATGTTAGAATGCGTTTGGAATTACTTATGGATATTGTTATTATGATTGTTGGTATGGTTGTTGTTATATTGGCGAGTTGAATTCTCGGGTGTTGAATTTATAGGGGAAGTGCCGCCCAAATTTTTGTAAATAAAGTGCGAGCTTAAAATGGGATTCCGAGGTGCCTATGACTAATGTTTGGTGTCTAATGACGTGTTGTAGATTTTGAGAAGCCGAAACTTGAGTTTGGATTAGCTTAGGAAGCAATCAAGGTATGTAAAGCTTACCTTCCTTCTTTTGGCATGTCTTAGATATAAGTTATGATATGTTATGAGCTTCGGGGGTAATTCTATTCTTAAAAATCCGAACACGTTTGTGAGTCGTATTTGCTTTTGATGTTGGCATCCTTATGTGGACAAGCTATGGTTTATATGTCTTTGTATGATCGATTTTCAAAAAGTGGCATAAAAGTTTGGTTTTTAAAAGAGTTTTGTTCCTAAATAATTTCGAAAACTACGAACGTCCGTAACTTTCACAAACAAAACCGGATGGCCTTGATATGCTCGTAAATGATCCTATGACGTGTATAATAACTATGATTTTCATGGGCGGGCCCGACTTGAGTCGACACCCCTCCGTGGGCCCCGCGACTTTCCTTTATGTACTTCTGATGACTTTTGAAAGGATATGATATGACTATTATTCCGATTTCAAGTATGATCAGTTTACTTATCTTTTGAGTTTGTAATAATGATGATTCGATAACATATGATGACTATGATTTTCGTAGGCGGGCCCGGATTGGGTTGACGCTCGTCCGTGGGTCCCGCGATCTTCTTCTATATAATTCTGATGGCTTTTGAAAGAATTCAATATGACTACCTTTCCGATCCCCGAGCATGATTATATATTTTGTCCGTCGAGTCCGAAAAAAATGATTCGTATACTTATGATTTTGATACGTAACTATGGTTTACGAAGCTCGATTTGATATGTTCCCCAGTGATGTTCGGAAGAAAATCTTATTTGACTATTGTCTTGGTTTTGAAATAATAGTTTGCTTTGGAAATTGTTGAGTTTATATCCTGATTTGTATGCATATGGCTACTTACGATTATGCTCGTGCGTTCGTTGTTACATCTTTCACCCTGTCCCGGGCCGGTTATTATCGTGCGCACAATCGAAGTATGATGTGATTAGAAGTATGATGTGATATGTGATATTGACCGCCGGACTTTTGACGCGGTATGTGATATGTGATATTGCCCGCCGACCATTTGACCGCGGGTCGTTACATTGACCGGACTTTTGAGCGCTGTATGTCGGGTTTCGGAGATGTTCGGGAGATATAAAAACCTTCCAAGTATGATGTGTTGTGGCGTCCGGATGGGTGGCGACCACGTTCTGTCCGCCGGGTCCCATTGCGGACCGTATGTGATATGTGATATGATGTTTGATGATATGATAATCTGATACGATATGATATATGATGGCGTGATGTGATGTATGATTATTATATTATATATGGATCGGGCCGTACGTTCCCGGCATTATTATATGATATATGGATCTCGGCGTGCGTTCCCGGCATTATTATATGATATATGGATCGGGTCGACGTTCCTGCATTATTATATTATATATGGATCGGGCCGACGTTCCTCGGTATTATTATATGATATATGGATCGGGCCGTACGTTTCGCACTATTATTTTATTTATGGATCGGGCCGTACGTTCCTCGCAATCGGTTAACGTTAGGTTATATGATATGTTCTATTTTACGTATGTGAGTCGTAAATGTGTTCAAAATAAAGCTTTAAGCATTTTGGGCATCTCTCCCGATGGTTATATTTGTCTTCTCGTCGCTTATGTATGATTTGTATGTCGATGTAAGTACTTTGGTATTAAGTTATTATGTCACTGTACTCGACTTCGTTATGATTTCGCTTTTTGTATTTTACGCTTACATGCTCGGACATATTCTGTGATCCCCCTTTTCTTCGGGGGTCGCGTTTCGTACGCACGTACCCACAGCATGGTAGGTGATGTTAGCGAGAAGATGTTCCAAATGATTGGCGAACCCATTTTCTCCGAGTCCGCCGAGTCGGAGTGTTAAAGTTGTCATATCTGGGGTTATGTTAGAGACTTTGCAGACAGTGTCGTGTGTACGATATGTCAGTTTTGTAAGCGGCTATGTAAGCCGATGTATTATTATGCATTATGTTACGAACTTCATATGGTTACAGGTTTCATATGATTGCAGACTTTATTTGATTTGAAAAAAAAAATGAAAGGCATGTTTGTTTTCGGAAAAAAAAATTCATTATGTGCTTATGTTATGTTTGCGGACGGTATGAATATGAGTATTACGAGTGTCGGCGGGTTCGCTCGCCTTAAGTAGGGTCGGGTGCCCATCACACTCCGTCGGAAATTAGGTGTGACAAGAAAGATGGGTCGTCATGATGTGTATTGATTATAGGCGACTCGAATAAGGTAACCATAAAGAATAAATATCCCTCCCCAGATTGATGATTTGTTTGACCCGCCATTGGTGCCAAGTGTTTCTCGAAGATAGACCGCGGTCGAGCTACCACCAGTCACCGGTAAGAGAGTGCGTATATCCCAAAGACCGCATTCAGGACCCGATATGGGCATTATGAGTTTCGGAAAACGATGTCTTTGGGACCAATGCTCCGGCGGTGTTTATGGATCTAATGAATCGAGGTATTCGAGCCGTTCCTAGATATGTTCGTGATTGTATTTATCGATGATATTCGTCTACTCACGATCGGAAGAGGAGCACGCGATCATCCGAGGAGCGGTACTTGGGGTGCTCCCAAGCACCGTAAATTATATGCTAAGTTCTCCAAATATGAATTTTGCTGACTTCGTAGCATTCTTGGGGCATATTATTGAGCCGATGCATCCGAGTTGATACGTAAGATTGAGGCCGTAAAGAATTGGCCTAGACCTACGACACCTCACCGAGGTACGCAGTTTTTAAGGTCTAGCAGATATTACAGAGATTTGTGGAGAAGTTTGTTCGATTTTTAGTGCCTTTTAACGAGGCTAACTCGTAAAGCGACTAAGTTCCGGGGACCGATGCTTGCGAACGTTGGCTTTCCGATTCCGAAAGAAAAGTTGACTACGGCTCCAGCTTTTGATTCTTCTTGAGGGACCGTATGGTTATGTTATTTATTGTGATGCTTCGGTGTTGGATTAGGGTGTGTATTAATGCGGCATGGCGGAGTTATAGCCTATGGCTCGGCTCTGGGAAAGCACGAAAGAAATTATCCTACTCATGATCTGGAGCTAGCAGCGGTAATTCATGCTTTGAAGATATGGAGACATTATCTATATGGCGTTCATGTTGATATTTATACAGATCACAAGAGCCTCCAATATATCTTTGCGAGAAAGAGTCGAACTTGCATGCGAGAGAGGTGGCTAGAGTTGCTAAAGGACTATGATGTCGATATTTTATATCATCCTGGGAAAGCTAATGTTATAGCAGATGCACTCAGTCGTAAGTCTATGGGTAGCTTGATGGACGTGCCATTAGAAAAGAAAGAAATGGTTCGTGAGATTAATCGGTCGGCCGCCTGAGTCCGCTTGGTCTCGGGAGATACGAGGGTTTCGTCCGAGTAGTTGTTGAATCCTCTATTATGGAAGAGGTAAAGCCGACGGCCGCATGAGGACCCCGTTCGGCACAAGATGACCCCCTGAAAAACCCCGTTGAGATTACACCGACGGGTACACCCCGGGGGAAATGGTACCCAGGGGCGAGCCCAGCAGGGTTTGGGGGGGCACAATGCCCCTTATTTTGTTTTCCGGGTCGACAAAAAGTATTGACCTCGAGTTTCGGTGGGGGGTTGAAAAGGGCAAGCAGAGTTCGTTCCGTGCCCAAATTGCGGGTTAAAATCGAACACAAAAACGGGGGGTTGACGGGGATGGAGATTCCAAATTTTGGGGGGAAAAAAAGGAATTCAACGACCTCGCACTCCAGGAGTTACTTTCCTATTTTGAGGGAACCCAAAATGCCCAAAAAAGTATGGAAAATTTTAAAGGGGAATAAAAAGGGGAAGGGGAAAAAGGTAAAATTTTAATTACACCCATGAAATTGGAGAAAGGTTTTTGGGGAAATTTGGGGCAAAGGTATTTTTTTTCTGAAAAAGGGGGAAAAATTTTTAGAAAGAAAGGGGGCCACTTTGGGCCCCC
>NW_026714487.1:0-22690 GCF_029784015.1 Lycium ferocissimum | reverse complement strand
ATTATGATTTCGTTCGCCGGTACCGGGCCGGTTTTGTGATCGTGCGCCCTATGACATATTCGGCGGTATGATGTGTTACGGTTTCCGAGACCTCGCCATAGGGCCGGTTACCGTCTATGGTGTTATGATGTGATATGGCTTCATTATGTTTGATGATGTGATGTGTGTGTGACATTATGATGCGTTCGGAGCTGTATGGAGATTTGAAAACACGGAGTATGATGTGTTGTGGCACCGAGCGTCGGGGGGGGGTGACCACGTTCTGAGCCTTATGCACGATTTTTATTTGCATTCGCACGTTGCATTCCGCACGGGTTTGGTGCATTTACTACGTATTTGTTACGTATCTTCGACTCCGGTTTTGATTTAGATTACCGTACCTACACTTTACATACTCGATACTTTTTCGTCTTGACCCCCTTTACGCGGGGCGTTTCTACGTCATGCCGCGTGTGGCAGCTCGGTTGGGTGATTCCCCGGTTTAGGCCACCTGCGCTACTTTGGAGTGCTCCCCTCGATCCGGAGCCCACATTTAGTATATATGCTCTCGCTTTGGATATTACTCGTATATTTGCTCTTGTTTGGGTACGGCGGGACCCGTCCCATCATATGTTCGTATGTACGTTCGTTTGTAGGGCATCGTAGTCATATTTGTGGGTCGTGGGTCCGGTCTGGTTGTGTGTGGTTTCGAGCTTGTCCGTATATGATTTCGATTTGCGTCCTTAAGCGGCCCCGTATGCTACTATGGCCGATATGGCCCATCCTGTTTGCATGAGTGTGTGCGGGTGATGTACATTCCGCCAACTTTGATTCCGATGTGATGTTTGACACGGGCGACCGCTTAGGGCGCATTTGTATGATGTCGGTTTTCAGTGCTATCGGTCCGAATAATGTCATTAAATCCGATCGTGTGGTATTTTGATGATTTGATCTGTAAGTACGTTCGGGTGCTGAGTAGGGCACCGATCCACGGCCCGGAGGGCGGGTCGTGACATGGAGCTGGGGCTGAGGCTCCCTCATGCTCCTCAGAAATAGGCACTGAATGGGAGGACTAAGATTAAGCCGCATTCTAGGACTCACCCTCCTCTATATCCGTTGGCAGTGCTCTTTCAACCTGCTTTTGTGCCACTGTCTTGCCCTTTTGGGCTGCCGTAGCTTTTCTCTTTACAGGCATTTCTGAAATACATAATACACGGTTAAGGAAAGAGAAATCCTTATATCATGGCTCTATCGCACGATCTTATGAGGAAAGAAGGTCATTCATTCCTACAATGCCCGCAGCCTCCTATTTATAAGTGTGGCGCACAACATACCCATAAACAAGACTCTACTGGACACGGCTCGTAGACACACTCTAGGACAGAACTGCTGCGCACCACTTTTATCACAATCTAACTGGATGGGCCATGATGGGCACCCGATGCCAACCCACCCGGGTACCTCTTATCGTACATTTTCATTCGCATCTAGGTGAGCCACATGGCTTACTCATAATTTACATACATCAATGGTGCTAATCTCATTGGGCAACAATGCATTTATATCATCATCAATAACAATGCCCATATCCGTATACACAGGCTATCAAAATGATAGACAAAATATGAGCCGACAAGGCTACAAGACATCTAACCATACACAATTGTCTACGAACCTCCAGAAAGAGTAGGTAACATCATATATGTGGGACAGGACCCTGCCGTGCCCATATGTATGTACACAAAAAGAATAATACCAAAAGCTGTAGCTCCGGATGAAATGGAGCTCCTCTATGTAGTCCTCGAATAAGAAAGCTAAGGATCAAGCCTGTCTCCCTGGCCACCTGCGGGCATGACGCAACGTCCACAAATAAAAAGACGTCAGTACGAATAATGTACTGAGTATGTAAAGCATATTTAACATCATAGCATAAGCATAATAGACAGCACGAGAAATAACATAAGATGGGAGAATCAGGAGGTAATAGAGTCATTTGTACCTCTAGTGGCCTTCATCATAGCTACTTACTTGTCTTTCGTAGGGACCTTCCATTTCTAATGCTTACTCATATACATACACACACATATATATATATATATATATATATATATATATATATATTCGTATTCGTGTTCATATTCATACTTGTATCCATATTATATCCATATTCATATTCGTAGCATACCTGACCATGAAGGTTCGGTGTTTCACATACCCAACCATGACAAGGCTCGGTGATTATACATATCTGGCCATACTAAGGCCCAGTGTTATCCATACCCAACTGCAGTGGTGTGCGTGCAATAGATACCATACCCGGCCATAAAAGCTCGGTGTTACATAATAGTCTTAAATACTTAAACATATATATATATATATATATATATATATATATATATATATATATATATATATATATATATATATATATATAAGAACCCATAAGCATCATCAACATCATCACCATCATCATTTTCATTATGTCTATCCTTGGAGGATCAACTATCATATAAGGATGTAATAGAACCATGAAAGTATCAAGGATCATAAGCTTTTGAAATCTTAGAGATAGAGTCATTTGGAGACATTATGGAGCTCATGAAAGGATGCATATAGCAAGGGAACCATGCCTTAATGATAGAAGGGCTAGCCTTACATACCTCTTTGTCTTCTTAAAAATTTACGATCACCGTCGAACTTGAATAATCTACATTTAGAAGGATTCATATTATGGTTAAGCCTTATTGATACTTTTAAACCCAAACTAGAATGACTCATGATCTAGCAAAAATTGGGCAGCATTTCCCCTATTTTGTCAACTTCCACCATTTCACAAAACAACTCCCAAACATCCATAATACACGCACAATATCATAATCAAGTAATCACATTACATTAAGCCTTCAATATTCATCCTTATGTTCAACTTATGCCAACAACTTTACACCCATTTTAGCACATTTTCATATAATGCTTCTTCGTCACCATTATTACCTTCCATAATATGATTATATCCGTATTATACTAAGAATCATGACTCAACATAGTTCACTACTCATAAACATCATAAAAACTACATTTAGACTTCATTTTCTACTTTTTTTCTTCTACCCAAGATTTGATACAACCAAACATTCTCATTAACATGAAATGAACATGGAAACTAACCTTTTTATCCCATAGAAACAAGCTTTGGAGCAGCTATCAACTTTTCCAAAAACCCTAGCCCAATGTCTAAGTTTTCTTGAAACCTATCAACCTTAGGAAGCCTTCTAACACATGAACACTTTGATTCTTGCTATTTGATCTTTATAATCTCTTGGGTTTGGGTAAAATATGTTTGGAGAAGGGTTTTGGAGCTTTGGAGAGTTTGGATGAAATGTGGGAAATGAAAAATTAGGAAGGGTCGTTCCCCTTTATAAAATAAAATCTAACCCGACCTGATTATACAACCTATTATACGGGCCGTACAATTTATACGGTCCGTATAATTGGACCATATAATCATACCAGGGCTCACCCTTCTCTGGAAAAAATCTATGGACCATTATACGGGCCGTATAATTTATACGGTCCGTACAACTGGAAAAATCCGAGTTTCCTTCTCGTCGACTCGTTTGAGTTCCAATCCTCATTGAACCTTCTTGAAACTTATGTAATACTTAATTGTCACACCCTAGTTTCTGTTAGGGTGTGATGGGCACCCGACCCTTATTTAGGGCCGAGCGAACCCGCTGACTAACCTAACGCTCACAACATCGCTGACTTTCAAATCATGACACAAATATATACAACAAAATTTATCGAAGAATAATACACCTTTTTACTTTTCTCGAATCAAAAATAATTTGTAGCATATAAAACTTTTAATACAATGCGTAATAATACATCGGCTTACATAGCCGCTTACATAACTGACATCTTATACCCACGACACTGTCTGCAAAGTCTCTAACACGAAACATGAATCCATATCATAACGCTCGACTCGGCGGCCTCCGAGCAAGCTGGAGCTCGCCAATCCCGCCGGAACATCTCCTACTAATATCTTCACTCACACAGGTGTACGCGCGGCATGAAACGCGACCTCCGAAGAAAGGGGTCGGTACGGAATATGTACGAGTATGTAAAGCATGAAATGTGGTAAGCGGGATCACAATTCGTAGTAAAGTACGAGGAAAAATCATAAAACTTGCCCTTTGAAAACATTTGTCATGCATATGCATATTTCGGTAAGTAAAATCTTATCATAATCATATCGTTATATCATCGAACATATATACCGTACCCGGCCCTCCAGTGAGGGACTCGGTAAGTAAAATCATATTATAATCATGTATGCATGCAGATATACATATACACATACCGTACCCGGCCCTCTAGTGAGGGACTCGGTGAATAACGTACCCTACCACGCTGTGAGGGGACTCGGTATGCCATCCTGGACGCCATCCCCATCTCATCACATCATCACATCAGATATATATATGTATAGCGTACCCGGCCCTCTAATGAGGGACTCGGTGAATAATGCGGAGGAGTTGCACGAATGCGTACCCGGCCCGGGGCTCGGTGAAAGACATACTGAGCTTGCACGAGCAGAGTAGTGAGAAACCATATGCATATAAAACATACAACATTTTACAGAGACTCGAAGGCGTAACACAAACGACAGATCTCATAGCGGACCTTTAATAATAATCAGAGCATAAGTCTTTCGGATGTCGAATTATTTCATATCAGAATAATCTTTCTGGAGTAATTGCAAATTCCAAAGTAGATCATAAGACTCAGATAAATAAATATAACAGCTATTCTGTAGAAACTAGAAAGGTAGCTAAAAACTTCCCTTAATTTTTATTTCCAAGGTAGTTCAAACGGAATAATAGGGAAAAATCCGGACAAAGTGGGCCCACCTCGGTCAAATGAGGTGGCGTATGTAAATTACGCATGTCAAACTTCATAACGTCATTTATGAGTATTTTAGAGTAATCGGATTTCATTTGCACAAGTTTTAGAGGTTAAAACAATTTTTCTAACTATTCCCACAATAAACCATTCAATTCTACTGAATGAAAAAGGGGCATTTCTAGACGTAGATTCCGAAGAGTAGAGTTGCCCCCAAGGTCCAAATTCGAGCCTAGTACATCTAAGACATGCCAAGAGAAGAAAAGGGAGAGCTTTACATACCTTATTCGCCTTTCTCGCTCGTTCAAACTCGAGTCCCGTTTTCTTCAAAATCTACAAATGGTCATAGTTACCAAACATTACTATAAGCTTTTAGGAGTTGAATCTTGGAGTAACACTTGTCTTACAGAAATTTCGGCGCCATTTCCCCTGTAAATGCGCCATCCCCGAGAGTCCAACTCGGCCAAAAATACAACAACAAATACCAACAACCATTCCAACAACATCAATAAATAATTTCAGACACATTCTATCATCAATAATTCCTTTACACCTAATTCGACGACATTCTCTTATATCATTTCAACTACATACTTTCAAGCCGACATCATTGCTCGTATATTCAAAACTAACTCAAGATCACTTAACAAAATTCAAGAACGCTTCGGACAATTCACAATGCATTCAAACCAGCCCATCCACTATACAATAAAACCCGGAACCTCAAATTTCCATAAGAACAACAACAATACATTTTCTTCCTTCCAATTCATAAACCCTATCAACAATTACATATGCTAGCAACATTATTTCCATAAATTCAAGAAACATATTGAAATCACATTAATCTCCAAATCAGCCCGCACACTCATGACCTTAACTTGAATCATTAACACTTCATTTTACATCATAGAATTCACATCGACGACAACTAAAATACTAACTAGAATTAATTCGTTCTTAACCATACAAGGTAGGCCATATTCGGCCACCTCCCACCAATCCACACCTTCCATGATTTTCATCCATTTTCCCACATTACAATAACACCCAAACAAGCTATATACAATTAATTCACTACTCCAACACACCACTACATGCACACGGTTAGACACACCTACACGGCTACAACTTCAACTCATCATATTTCATGAGTTTTCATTCATTTCTTCACATCACAACATACACAAACACCTACCAAACATATAAAGATGATTAAATCTTACCTTCCACTTAACCTCTTCCTCGGCTAGAATTGGCAAATCGCGACAACAAGCGGCTTTCTTGTTCCATCAACTACTCCACGTCGACGAGGACCTTCCAATTGATATGAAAGCTAGAAGAAACAAATTGTTCTTGGAAAATTTTTCATGGGGCTGGTTCGGCCAGCCCCTTCTTTAGCCGTTCTTCTCCTTCTTTTTTGTCTCTTCATTTTTCTTGAAATTTCTAGAGTGAGAAATGATGAAAACTTGCTTGACTTAGTCATCCATATATATATTTATATCTATAAAATGTGCACATGACCATGCACATGCTCCATGTCTTTCTCTTCTTTTTCTTTTCTTTTTCCTCCAATTCTCTAGAATTTTCTTAAAGATAAAAATAATGAAAATGATTATCTTGGTCATCCAATTCCCATATATTTAACTTCCATGTGGCCATGGCCCACATCACTCTATTTTCATGAAATTTTAAATTTTTCCTTAATGCATTTTTAGTCCCCAAATTTTCCTTAATGCTTCCTTTCAACAAAATCATAAGCCACTTGTCGTAAAACAAAGTCGGAAAATAGTCTCGCCCATAATTTGTCGCAACTAACTTAAAATATTCCGACGTACGAAATACAGGATATAACATTAATTAACCACACAATAGGCCCTATAGCAGCCCCTCAATATATTACTAAACAAACATTAACTCAATTGTAGCGGAAACCTTCCGAACACGACTTACATTTCACTTCCTTCAACGAACTTAGGCTCATATATTCATATTACTCCAAACTCTTATAGTATACACTTTAAGCTATCTAATGCTTCCCTTAATCCCATAAGGATTTTGTAATTACCTTAAGCTCACCTTAGCCTATCCACAAGGCAACACATACGGTATTTTTGAGGTGTAACAGGTGTGTACATCTACGTGCCTGCCCGGCCGACTATATTGCAGCACGGTGTGAGAAATTACATGCATATATATATATATATAAAGAATACATGAGAGTCCAAATAAATCATTACAACTCTATTGGAATGACGTAAGTTTGGTGAACCTCCGATTTCTAGTATGGAATTATCATCAAACCTATAAGTCACCTTGAAAGAACAACTACCATAGGATGAGATCAACAACAATGAATAAAATGAATAATCATGGAACAAGCTCAATAATATCATGGGAACATCAAGAACTATAAGTTTTGGTATCTCTAGAAATGGTATCATCATCATCATCATCATGGAGAACATTTATCAACAATATCATAAGAGCTTTGAGAATTATGAGCTTCTATCATTTCTAGGAATAGGAATATTACGGGTGTCATTTGTAGGTTCACAACAAAGGAATCATACCTTTAGAAAGAAAGGGTTAGCCTTAACATACCTTTACGTCGCCTTAAATACTTAACGTTCTCCTCCCAGGCTCTCAAATCTACATTAAAGAGGATTCATACTACGGTTAAGTCTTGAAAACACTCATAAGTTCAAACTAGAGAAACTAATGAACTAGCAGAATTTGGGCAGCACTTCCCCTATTTTGTCTACTTCCACCCGTTTCCAAAACAACTCCCAATCAACCATAACAACATGAACAATACTATAATAAAAAATAATATTAAATTTATTCCCAAATTAATCCAAAATATCCTTTCAAATTCATCTCATAGTCATCATATACAATTCAATACCTTGTGACTTCTCCACTTTGATTCTTTTCCTTTCCAAGAGTTACTAAACCTTTAAACCAACTGAATAATATAAATAAGATGGATAAAATACCTTATAATAGAAGAAATTCACCTCACTCAACTTCTCCCAAGCTCAAGTTCATCACAACATTGAAGAGAAGCAAGAACAATCATCTTCCATGGATTATCTTAAGGTTTTGATATTTGATCTTCCCTTTTAAAAGTATGGAGGGTTGTGGAATATTGTAGAATCATCAAGAACTCTCAAGGACTCTATTTTAATATGGGGAGATAAGTGTGGGAGGTGGATATAAAAAATGGGATCTTTTAGGACTTTAAAAGGTTTTAAAATCGTCCTCCCGCTTCAGTTTGCGGTGGAGATGCGGTACAGCTTATTGAGTATGTGGCCGCATCTCCCCTCCTCTCCTTGGGGAAGATATTGGGCAGTGAGGCCCCAATTTTTGGAGTTTTCAGCCAATATGCTGCACAGTATACTAAGTATGCAGCAGCATATTGCCCCAAATTTTTGATTTCGCGAAAATGCGTTCTTTTCGATTCGTTTGACCTTCAATCTTTATGGAACCTTCTTGGCACTTTTATAAAACTTCATTAACCATCTAAGGAGCCTTATAACTCCCCCTCAAGGTAATTCTAAGCAATATATAAATCAAATGACTAGAAATCTTCCCAAAACATAACTCAAATTTCCAATCCCTCAACGAACTTACACCCGCCGATTTATTTAATTTTGAAACCTTAAGGTACACACTTAAAATTATTAAATACCCTCCTCAGCCTTGTAAGGGCTTCATGTCCACTCAAGGATTATGTTAGTTTACTTAGAATACAACCGACGCAACAACCCAAAATATACAACATTCTTCCCCCCTTAAGAATATTCGTCCTCGAATGTTAGACTCTTAGGGATTCTACAAAAAATTTGCCATAGTTTCCTCTGTAACTATACCGCTACCATCCTATCACAACAACCCAAAATATACAATGCCTCACAGGGCCACAACAATATTAACAATAATAGCCCCACACGACTAAAAAATCATAAAAAGAAAACATTACACACTTGAAGACAATGGGGCCTCTGTCTGAACCTCCTTTGGGAGTTGAAACAAATGTGGATACCTGGACTTCATATCTTTTTCAGCTTCCCAAGTCACTTTTTCCTTATTATTGTTTCTCCGTAGAACTTTAACTGAAGCTACATCTTTAGTTCGTAATATCCAAACTTGTTTATCTAGAATAGCAATGGGAACTTCTTCATAGGATAATTGCTCAGTGATCTGTACATCAGCTACAGGTACAACTCTGGAAGAATCTCCAACACACTTATGAAGCATTGACACATGGAAAACTGGGTGAACTGACTCCAAGTCTGAAGCTAGATCTAACTCATAGGTTACCAAGCCTACTTTGCATACAATCTTGTATGGCCCAATGTACCAGGGACTAAGATTACCTTTTTAGCCAAATCTCATAACGCCTTTCATTGGTGACGCCTTCAAGAATAATCAGTGATTAACTTGAAATTCTAAGTCTCGTCGGCGATTATCTACATAAGACTTTTATCGACTTTAGGCTGTCAATAATCGGTCCTGAATAAGCTTAACCTTCTCCACTACTTGCTGGACCAAATCTGGCCCTACTAATTTAGTCTCTCTCACTTCAAACCATCCAATTGGTGATCTACACTTTTGCCCCATATAAAGCTTCATATGAGGCCATCCGAATGCTGGAATGATAACTGTTGTTGTATGCAAACTCAATGAGCGGCAAGTGATTATCCCAGCTACCTCCAAAGTATAGCACACATTCCCGTAGCATATCCTCAAGAGTCAGAATGGTACGCTCAGCTTGTCCATTAGTCTGGGGATGAAATGTTGTACTAAGACTTACCTGAGTTCCCAAACCATTTTGGAATGACTTTCAGAAATTAGCTATAAACTGCACTCCTCTATCAGAGATAATGGATACTGGAACACCATGAAGTCGTACTATTTCCTTGATATAGAGCTTTGTATATTCAGCTGAGTATATAGTTCTGACAGGCAGAAAATTAGCTGACTTTGTAAGTCTATCCACAATTACCCATATAGAATCATACTTACGCTGAGAATGAGGTAAGCCTGTAATGAAATCCATATTAATTACTTCCCATTTCCAAGTCAGAATTTCCATAGCTTGTAGCAATCCTTCCTGCTTCTGATGCTCGATCTTTACCTGCTGACAGTTAGGACGTTGAACTACAAATTCTGCGATGTCTTTCTTCATTCCATCCCGATAATAAATTGACTTAATATCATGATACATATTTGTTGCTCCCGGATGAACAGAATAAGTGGAACAATAGGCTTCCCCTAAAATCTGGCGACGTAACTCTGCAATATCAGGAACACATAATCTCCCTCGATATCAGTGAACTCCATCTGCAGAAATCTCAAATAATGACTTCTTCTTATGAGGGAATGTATCTCTATAATGGACTAACATGGGATCCTCGTACTGGAGCTCTTTCACCTCAACTACTAATGATGAAATAGCTGAATTCTGAATAGTAACTCCCATATTGCCCGAGTCCATTAATGAAACTCCTTGGCTGGATAGCTGTTGAAGCTTACGAGCTAACTCCCTCTTCTCTGGCTGAACTTCACATAAGATACCCATGGATCTATGGCTAAGAGCATCGGCTATGATATTTGCCTTCCCGGGGTGATATAAAATACTAACATCATAATTTTTCAACAGCCCCAACCATCATCTTTGCCGTAAATTAAACTCCTTCTACTTGAAAATATACTGGAGACTCTTGTGGTCTATGTAAATATCAACATGAACACCATAAAAATAATGCCTCCACATCTTCAATGCATGAATTACTGCAGCCAACTCCAGATCATGGGTTGGATAGTTCTGCTCTTGTTTCCGCAATTGTCTCGAAGCATAAGCAATAACCTTACCGTGATGCATCAACACACAACCTAGTCCAATACCTGAAGTATCACAATAAATAACATAGCCTTCCAATCTTTCTAGAAGTGCCAGAATCGGGGCCGAAGTCAATCTGTTCTTCAACTCCTGGAAACTACGCTCACAAGCATTTGTCCACTGGAACTTAACTAATTTCTGAGTCAGCTTCGTCAGCGGTGCATAAATAAAAGAAAAAATTTCTAAAAATCTTCTGTAATAACCTACCAAACTTAGAAAACTACGAATTTTAGTAGGTGAGCTTCAATCTTCTGGGTATCCACTCGAATACCATCAGCTGAAATAATATACCCTAGAAAAGTTACTGAATTCAACTAGAACTTACATTTAGAGAACCTCGCATATAATTTCCTAGCCCGAAGAATTCTAAGGACAGCACGTAAGTGATCTGCATGCTCTGCCTCGGATCGAGAATATACCAGGATATCATCGATAAACACAATCACAACGAATCTAGAAAAGGCCTGAATACACTATTCATCAAATTCATGAACACCGCTGGTGCATTAGTCAACCCGAACGATATTACCCGAAACCTGAAATGACCATATTTGATTCTGAAGGCCGTCTTTGGAATGTCCTCCTCTCTGACTCTCACCTGGTGGTACCCCGATCTTAGGTCTATCTTTGAGAACCATTGAGCACCTTGCAACTGATCAAATAAATCATCTATCCTTGAAAGTGGATACTTGTTCATTATTGTCACCTTATTCAACTGTCTGTAATTGATACACATTCGCAAGGAGCCATCTCTCTTTCTTACAAACAACAAAGGTGCTCCCCAAGGTGACGAGCTAGGCATAATAAAGCCTTTCTCAAGCAAATCCTTCAATGGCTCTTTTAACTCCTTCAGTTATACAGAAGCCATTCTATAAGGACGGATAGATATGGGCTTAGTATCCGATAGAACATTAATGGCAAAATCAATCTCCCGTTCTAGTGGAACATTCACTACTGGGACAGACTGAAGAATCGGCGACTTTGCTTCTGTATCTTGAACCCGGACTAAATGATAAATACAACCTTTATCAATCATCTTCCTTGCCTTGAGATAGCAAACAAACCTACCTCTCAGAGATGCCGTATTACCTTTTGTTATATCCCGTATTTTGAACAACGGGACAATATGAGTGAATTACGATAAGTCGGGGACAAGACCATCCCGAGATACGAAGTAGAGACGTTGTGTATGATTTTATTGGCATGGAAATATTAAAGAAACGTTTGGGGCCAAATTCTATTTTTTGGAAAGTATTCTATTTTTGGAAAGTGTTTCATTACATGAAAAAAAAAAAAATAAGGGGCCATGTGGCCGGCCACCTTGGTGTGGGCCAAGGCCACATGGAGCCTTATACATGGATATTAAAAGACGACTAATAAGTCATCTTCCACACTTCAACACTTAGTAGAATTTTCAAGAAACATGGAGAAGAGAAAGAGGGGTGTGTTCGGCCATAGCTTGCAATTTCAAGACCAAGATTTGGCCACCAAAAAAATTGTTTCTTCAAGCAAACTTACTAATTGAAGGGTGCTTATTAACGTGGGAGTGTTGTTGAGGGCGATAGACTACTCGTTTTCATTATTCACCACCTTAGGCAAGTTGTGAAGTTGTGAAGAAAGGTGAGTTTTAATCTTGTTTTTATGTATTTTGGATAGTTTATATGTGTTGTAGTATACTAAAATGGATGAAATTTATGAAAACTTTGCATGTGAAGTTGGGCCGTGTGCATGGTGTTTGGCCGTGCATGTGTGTGTTGTGCTAAAAGTAGTGAATTAATTCTAGTTAGCATGTCTTGATTGTTGTAGTGTGAGGAAAAGAATGAAAATCATGAAGTTGGTAGAGTGGGGTGTTGGCCGAATAGGGTCCCCTTTGTGTAGTTGAGAATGAACAAATTGTTGTTAGTATTTTAGTTGTCGTCGTTATGGATTCTATGATGAAAAATGCAAGTTTAATGATTCAAATTGATGTTGTAATGGTTACGGGCTGATTTGGAAGTTAATGTGCTTTTAATGTAATTTTTGCATTTATGAGAATGACATTGTTAAAGTGTGGATTGTTAGTGTAATTCATGAATTTGGGAGAGAAGGATGTGGATTATGTTGTTCTCGGGTTTGGGGAGGAATTCGGGTGAGTTGGAGTGTTGTTTGGGTTGTTTGGAAAAATTGGGTGAATTGTTTAAAGTGTTCTTCAATATTGTTTGAATAGTTTCGAACTAGTAATCGAATGTGTAAATGTTGATGTTGGTTTGAAGGTAAGTAGTTGAAGTGAGTATATTGGAATATTGTAAATGTTGTTGAATTATGTAAAAGGAGCTACTAATGTTAAAATGCATTTTGAATTGATTATTGATGTTGTAGTTTGGTTGTTGGTATGGTTGTTGATGAATTTGGCCGAGTTGAATTCTCGGGTTGTTATATTTATAGGAGATCTGCCCAAATTTCTGTAGAATTTGGTGTTTGTTTGGAATTGAATGCCTAAATGCTTAGCTAATGTTGGATATCTATTGGCGTTATGTAGATCTTGGAGTTCCCGAGACTTGAGGCTTGACTTAGCTTGAGAGCGGACGAGGTATGTGAAGCCTAATCTTTCGTTCCTTTGGCATGTCCTAGTGTTAAGTAGGCTATGATATGAACCTCGGGGAAACTCCACTCTTACGATCCGAGCTGGTATACGACTTTTATTCGCCTCCAGAGTCTTGCTCTCTTAATATGGTCAAGTTAGGGTACTTATGTCTTCGTATGATTGAATTTCTAAAAGCTATATAAAGTATTTTGCTTTTAAAAAGATTCCGAAACTACGAACGCTCGTAACTTTCATAGACGAGCTCGGATCGCCTCGAAACGCTCATAGGAGGTTCCATAAGATATCACATTCCCCAACTTTCAGAGGCGGGCTCATATGGGGTGGACACCCGTCCGCGGGCCCCGCGACTTTTCTATGTTTGTTCTTAATGACCATCGGGAAAGACTTAGTGCTACTTTCACCTTAACTCCCGAGAATGGATTTCTTACTTATTTAATGAGTTATGATTATGATTTTATGCATATGGTTACTCACGACTTCGCTCGTGCATATGGTTAGTACTTCTTTCGCCGGGTCCCGGGCCGGCTATGTTCATGCGCACTATGTTATATTCCGGTGTGATGCTGTGTTACGGTTCACCGAGCTCCTCGCTAGAGGGCCGGGTTGCGCTTATATTTGGTGTTATGCTGTGCTATGGCGTTACGGTGTGTTATGGGATATGTCGGGTTACGGAGATATGAACTTTCTCTCGGTGTGATGCCGTGTTATGGCGCCAATGACAGTAGCGACCATAGTTCTAAGAGCCTATGCATGATTTATATTTCCAAAATTAAATATTTTGACATTTTGCATATTGTACCTATTTTCTGTATTTATTGTTTCGATTATGATTCTGTTACTGTATTTCTTGCTTTGCATACTCGGATATATTCCAATGCCGACCCCTTTCTTCGGGGGCTGCGTTTCATGCCCGCAGGTACGCTCAGCTTGGTGATCCACCCGCCTAGGACACCTATTCTGCTATCTGGGAGTGCTCCTTCATCCGGAGCCTATATTTTGGTATATACTCTACCGTTGCATATGTATATATTCATTCAGGGGTACGGCGGGGCCCTGTCCCGTCATATGATTCTGCTGTTCTATTTAGAGGTCTGTAGACATGTATGTGGGTTATGGTTGTTTCTGTACAAATATGTTCGTTTGCTTTATGTTTGGGCGGTCCTATTCGCCGTGGCAGCCTTGTCGGTTGTATATGCGTATATTGACATGTTATGTACATTATGACGGCCTCGCCGACTTTTATGATATATGTTTGCTCTTATGCGATAATCTGAGACTATGTGTGACCATTTTGTATTTATGCGAGTGTAGTATGTTGATTCCGAGTATCAGGAGCATATTAGTGTCCAATTCGGACACTAGTCATGGCCTACGAGGTTGGGTCGTGACACCTTTTCACTCTAGAACTAGTTCTCCTGGAAACTGGAAACGAGCCATTTTTATCCTACAATCAACATTAGCATAACAAGAAGTCAACCAATCCATACCCATAATAAAATCAAAATCTACCATATTTAACTCAATCAAATCAGCCATAGTATGACGGTCACAGACTACGACCACATAATTTCTATACACCCGTCTAGCTACCACCGGGTCACCAACGGGTGTAGACACCTCAAAAGGTTTAATTGACTCAGGTTTCACCCAAAACTGACTGGCAATATAAGGAGTAACATATGATAATGTAGTGTTATGTCCCGTATTTTTGTACATTGGGATATTTTAAGCTAATCGTGACAAGTTAAGGACAAGACAATTGTCACACCCTGATTTTGCTAGGGTGTGATGGGCACTCGACCCCACACTCGGAGCCGAGCGAACCCACTGACTTTTATTACATACATAAATTTCGGACTCTTAATCAGACAAAAATGACAAGTACAACAAATATTTTGGAAATATCCTTTGTAGTTTACAAATCGTGGAATCTATAATCATAAATTTAGTGTCGGAGTCGTTGGGAATGTTATTTATGAATATTGGTATTGTGGAAATATTGAGAAAGGCTAAGGGCAAGAAGAGAAATTCGCAAAATGGGCCGTGAAAATAATGTGGAAGGTTAGGGACAAAATGGTAATAATAAGGAAAGTCGAGGGGTAAAATAGTAATTTCACCAAGTACTAGAAAAAGTCTTGAAAAGGGGCAAAGTGTAAATGGAGAGGGACCAAAGTGTATTAAGGAAGACACTTGGTCTTCTTTGACCAAGGGAACAAGTTCAAGAAAAGAAAAGAAAAATCAAGAAAAGAGAAGAAAAGTCTAGAAAGGAAAGAAAGGGACATGAGGCTATACTTGAGGGACTTAAACACAAATATGAACAAGTAGTGTAATATATATATGCATAAGTTGGTCATATTTTAACAAGAGAGAGCAAGAACAAAAGATGAAGGGAGAGAATATAGTAGGTATTCGGCCAAGGAAAAAAAAAAAAAATTTGGCCATGAGAAATTGATCAAGAAAAATTATTTTCTTCTATGTTTTCTACCCTTTGGAAGATGCTAACCATCATGGAGCAATTGTTGGGGCAAGCCAAGCCTTTGTTCATGCAATTCCCCACTTAAGTCATGTTGAAGAACTAAGTGAGAAAGGTGAGTTTTAATCCTCTTTTGCATATGTTATGGTGATTGTGAATGTTGTAGTATATGGAAATGGATGAAAAACATGGAAATATGCATGTTGTATGTTGGCCGAATATATGTGTTGTGTTGGAGTAAAGTGATGAGTTAATATTATCTAGTAATTGATTATTGAGTTATGGATGTTTGGTACATATTGTAGAGTATAGAAACGGATGGAAATTTATGGAAATATGGAAGTTGTGGTTGTGGCCGTGTGGTGCATGGTGTAGGCCGTGTGTATGTATGTTGTTGTATGAAAGAGTGATGAATCAATTTCATGTAGTAAGTTGGTTGTTGTAATGTGTAGAAATAAATGAAAGTGTGTGGAACATGAATGTTGTCGTTGTAATGTAAAGAAAAGGGTGAAAATTCATGAAAAGCATGCATGTGTGTAGGTGTAGAAAAAAACGGATTGAATTTATTTAATGATTTGAATGGTTGAGAATTTAGTTGTTATTGTTCTTGTTGAAATTGGAAGGTGTTGAATAAAGTAGTATGTTGATTAAATCATATTGAATAGAATTGAATGTTGAAGTGTTGCTAGAATAGTTGCTAATATTGTTGTTGGTTTGGCCGGGTTTGAATTCCCGGATTGTGATGGATGAGAAATTTGGCTATATTGAATGTTGAGGATGGTATATTTACGAGAGGAAGTCTTTGCCGAAATTTCGATAGCCAAGTGTTTCCTTAAGACCCTAACTCTAAGAATCCTAATAAGAGTTTTGGTAAACATGACCAATTTGCAGATTTTGACGAGATTGCGACGTGAATTTGGAATAGCAAAAGGAGCGGAAAGAGGTATGTAAGGCTTCGCCCTTCATTCTATGGCATGTCTTAGACGTACTAAGTTGGATACGGGCCTCGGGGACTATTCCTTTTCTCGAAATCCAAGATTGAAATTCGCTACTATTCATTCAAGAGAATTGAACTAGAAATGGTGCGAAATGTTGGAAAACTTCTTAAACCCCTAGAACTTGCATAAAGAGGACCCGATTACCTTAAATCATTATAAATAATGCTATGACACGTAGCATATGTAAATATGTCAATGATGACCGTGATAACGATAACGCTAAGAAGGAGCATATGTCCATGATAAGCATGACACGAGGTGATTCCTTGACTAAGGTGAAGAATATGATCCTATAACGATAACAATGGAGTCGAAAATGAACAAAATGCCTATGTTAGATATGTAGACGATATACTTTGCTATAAAAAAATGAAAATATGAGAATATTAAACTATTTCTGGATACCCCAATTCTATTGTAGGTAATGACTATTCTAAGGATTTTAAATACATGGAATCATGTCTTATGACCCTGATTGATGTGTGTACCCGACATACGCACATGTATATGATAACAGAATCAGAGCGCTATATAGACGATAAATATACATGATATAAGTACATGTATATAATAGCAGAATCAGAGCGCTATAGACGCTGGTAAATATATAAGTATGTGTACATGACAAAAAGAATCAGAGCGCTATAGACGCTGATATATGTATGTGATATGAGTTTATGTATATGATGAAAGAGCCAGGGCGCTATAGACGCCGATATATTTACGGGGAAGATGGAGATAAGGGCAGAGCGTTATATACGCATATCCACCTGATCAGTTGGAGTATGGCACATGATATCGTCCCGGACGCGGGATGCCGGACGCGGGATGTGCATATTATGGTTAAATGGATCGGTGCCGCCGACGCCTCGGCAATATAATATATTCTATTTTTTTTTATATATGTATATATGTATATATATGTGAGTGAGGAAAGCTAAGGAAGCACGACATACGCCCGAGGGCACTTATATGTACGGTTACTCCTATATCCTACGATACGGTCTATGTTTCCATACGGTTTTACTCATGCACAGGTTACAGTTTTGCACGTGATATGTCTCATATGTACAGAATACACTCTTTACATGATATGCTCTACAGCTCTTACTAAGTTGTTACTATTCATGCCTTACATACTCAGTACATTGCTCGTACTGACCCCTCTTCTTCGGGGGCTGCGTTTCATGCCGCGCAGGTACACCCAGACGAGCTGAAGTTAGCATAGAAGGTGTCCAGCGGAGTTGGTGGGCTCCACTTGTTCAGGAGTGCTGCCGAGTTAGAGTATATGTGCTATGATGGCTTGTTCAAGTTAGAGACTTTGCAGACAGAGTCGTGGGTATTGGGTTGTCATGTGTAAGCGGCTCCAATGGCCGATATGCTATTATGTTTCGGGTCACGAGTCTTTTATGATGTCTGATTCTATTTATGAAAAAAAAAATTCTATGTAATCATTACTTACTAGTTCATAAGTTCATATGTGCAATAAGAGTTAGCGGGTTCGCTCGGCTCCGAAGATGGGGTCGGGTGCCCATCACACCCTAGTAAAGTCGGGGTGTGACAAAGTGGTATCAGAGCGAGGTCGGTCTAAGGGCTGTCTGCAAAGTCGTGTCCGGTAGAGTCCTGTTTATGGGTGTGAAGCCGGCCACATTTATAAACAGGAGGCTGCGGGGCATCTAGGGATTGTTGACCTTCTTTCTGTCATAGATCGTGCGGTAGAGCCAAGTCATAGGAGAAAGAAATTCCTCATATAAGCTTCGCATACGACGGAAGAGGCTGGAAAAAGGAAATACTGCGACTAGGCAAAAAGTGAGATGTGTTGTTTTGAAAAGGTTATGGGTTTGGCGTGGCGACGAAGGTGCGATCGCTACCATCGCGAATTTGGAAGTCCAGGACAGGAGGTAGTTATGCACGCGAACGAAAAGTGAACGCTGGGGGTCGAAAAGGGCAGAATAGTAATTATAAAGAAAAGAACGTGGTACGAAAATGCCTCGGAAGCTGTGAGACTTCGATTTGCCTCAGAGCATGTAATAAAGGTCATGTGAAGAAGCGGACGCGGAAATATCAGCATTAAGGCATCGAATTCCCGCAAAGTTTTGAGGTTAAGCGTGCTCAGGTGAGAGCAATTTCAGGATGGGTGACCCCCTGGGAAATAAACCAAAAGTTCTACAAATTGAGATACAAGGGACGAATGAACAGTTAAGAGTAACCCAAGGAAAACTAGAATATATGGACGGATGGAGACCTTAAGAGGACGCGAAAGACGAGGTGGATTAGTTCGGAAAAGAGACAGGAAGGGTATCACAGCTCAGGAATTAGGATAGGCTTGAATAGCGTTGGAAAGTACCTTGTGGGTTAGTTGATGGTAAATGTATATATATATATATGCAAAGAGATGAAAATGTGCACCATATTCGGAAAAGAAAGAGAGTGAGCAGCTGGAAAATAAGGAGATCAGGATGCCGGAAAAAGGTGAAAAGTAAAGAGTTCCCGATATGTGAGGCATAGGATTGGAAGGAAGGCAAGGAATAGGGTATCAACAAAGACTTCATAAAAGGACTATCGGCATATAAGGAGCCCCTTAAAGGGGGGGAGACCGAGGAGTTCGATTAAGAGGAAAATAAGGTAAAGGATAAGGAACGGGCATAAGGGAAAGAGTAGCTATAAAAGGAACCCTCCCAGAGTATTATGACGCCCATAAAGTTAGTTGAACATTCGAGGACGAATGTTCTAAAGGGGGGGAGGATGTTATAGCCCGTACTTCGTACGTTCGGATGTTGTGAGACAATGGTGAGAAGTTAAGGACAAGACTATGTTCTAAAATAAATTTAGTGTCGGAGTCGTTGGGAATGTTATTTATGAATATTGGTATTGTGGAAATATTGAGAAAGGCTAAGGGCAAGAAGAGAAATTCGCAAAATGGGCCGTGAAAATAATGTGGAAGGTTAGGGACAAAATGGTAATAATAAGGAAAGTCGAGGGGTAAAATAGTAATTTCACCAAGTACTAGAAAAAGTCTTGAAAAGGGGCAAAGTGTAAATGGAGAGGGACCAAAGTGTATTAAGGAAGACACTTGGTCTTCTTTGACCAAGGGAACAAGTTCAAGAAAAGAAAAGAAAAATCAAGAAAAGAGAAGAAAAGTCTAGAAAGGAAAGAAAGGGACATGAGGCTATACTTGAGGGACTTAAACACAAATATGAACAAGTAGTGTAATATATATATGCATAAGTTGGTCATATTTTAACAAGAGAGAGCAAGAACAAAAGATGAAGGGAGAGAATATAGTAGGTATTCGGCCAAGGAAAAAAAAAAAAATTTGGCCATGAGAAATTGATCAAGAAAAATTATTTTCTTCTATGTTTTCTACCCTTTGGAAGATGCTAACCATCATGGAGCAATTGTTGGGGCAAGCCAAGCCTTTGTTCATGCAATTCCCCACTTAAGTCATGTTGAAGAACTAAGTGAGAAAGGTGAGTTTTAATCCTCTTTTGCATATGTTATGGTGATTGTGAATGTTGTAGTATATGGAAATGGATGAAAAACATGGAAATATGCATGTTGTATGTTGGCCGAATATATGTGTTGTGTTGGAGTAAAGTGATGAGTTAATATTATCTAGTAATTGATTATTGAGTTATGGATGTTTGGTACATATTGTAGAGTATAGAAACGGATGGAAATTTATGGAAATATGGAAGTTGTGGTTGTGGCCGTGTGGTGCATGGTGTAGGCCGTGTGTATGTATGTTGTTGTATGAAAGAGTGATGAATCAATTTCATGTAGTAAGTTGGTTGTTGTAATGTGTAGAAATAAATGAAAGTGTATGGAACATGAATGTTGTCGTTGTAATGTAAAGAAAAGGGTGAAAATTCATGAAAAGCATGCATGTGTGTAGGTGTAGAAAAAAAACGGATTGAATTTATTTAATGATTTGAATGGTTGAGAATTTAGTTGTTATTGTTCTTGTTGAAATTGGAAGGTGTTGAATAAAGTAGTATGTTGATTAAATCATATTGAATAGAATTGAATGTTGAAGTGTTGCTAGAATAGTTGCTAATATTGTTGTTGGTTTGGCCGGGTTTGAATTCCCGGATTGTGATGGATGAGAAATTTGGCTATATTGAATGTTGAGGATGGTATATTTACAGAGGAAGTGCTGCCGAAATTTCGATAGCCAAGTGTTTCCTTAAGACCCTAACTCTAAGAATCCTAATAAGAGTTTTGGTAAACATGACCAATTTGCAGATTTTGACGAGATTGCGACGTGAATTTGGAATAGCAAAAGGAGCGGAAAGAGGTATGTAAGGCTTCGCCCTTCATTCTATGGCATGTCTTAGACGTACTAAGTTGGATACGGGCCTCGGGGACTATTCCTTTTCTCGAAATCCAAGATTGAAATTCGCTACTATTCATTCAGTAGAATTGAACTAGAAATGGTGCGAAATGTTGGAAAACTTCTTAAACCCCTAGAACTTGCATAAAGAGGACCCGATTACCTTAAATCATTATAAATAATGCTATGACACGTAGCATATGTAAATATGTCAATGATGACCGTGATAACGATAACGCTAAGAAGGAGCATATGTCCATGATAAGCATGACACAGGTGATTCCTTGACTAAGGTGAAGAATATGATCCTATAACGATAACAATGGAGTCGAAAATGAACAAAATGCCTATGTTAGATATGTAGACGATATACTTTGCTATAAAAAAAATGAAAATATGAGAATATTAAACTATTTCTGGATACCCCAATTCTATTGTAGGTAATGACTATTCTAAGGATTTTAAATACATGGAATCATGTCTTATGACCCTGATTGATGTGTGTACCCGACATACGCACATGTATATGATAACAGAATCAGAGCGCTATATAGACGCTGATAAATATACATGATATAAGTACATGTATATAATAGCAGAATCAGAGCGCTATAGACGCTGGTAAATATATAAGTATGTGTACATGACAAAAAGAATCAGAGCGCTATAGACGCTGATATATGTATGTGATATGAGTTTATGTATATGATGAAAGAGCCAGGGCGCTATAGACGCCGATATATTTACGGGAAAGATGGAGATAAGGGCAGAGCGTTATATACGCATATCCACCTGATCAGTTGGAGTATGGCACATGATATCGTCCCGGACGCGGGATGCCCGGACGCGGGATGTGCATATTATGGTTAAATGGATCGGATGCCGACGCCTCGGCAATATAATATATTCTATTTTTTTTTATATATGTATATATGTATATATATGTGAGTGAGGAAAGCTAAGGAAGCACAGCATTACGCCCGAGGGCACTTATATGTACAGGTTACTCCTATATCCTACGATACGGTCTATGTTTCCATACAGTTTTACTCATGCACAGGTTACAGTTTTGCACGTGATATGTCTCATATGTACAGAATACACTCTTTACATGATATGCTCTACAGCTCTTACTAAGTTGTTACTATTCATGCCTTACATACTCAGTACATTGCTCGTACTGACCCCTCTTCTTCGGGGGCTGCGTTTCATGCCGCGCAGGTACACCCAGACGAGCTGAAGTTAGCATAGAAGGTGTCCAGCGGAGTTGGTGGGCTCCACTTGTTCAGGAGTGCTGCCGAGTTAGAGTATATGTGCTATGATGGCTTGTTCAAGTTAGAGACTTTGCAGACAGAGTCGTGGGTATTGGGTTGTCATGTGTAAGCGGCTCCAATGGCCGATATGCTATTATGTTTCGGGTCACGAGTCTTTTATGATGTCTGATTCTATTTATGAAAAAAATTCTATGTAATCATTACTTACTAGTTCATAAGTTCATATGTGCAAT
>NW_026714486.1:0-23732 GCF_029784015.1 Lycium ferocissimum | reverse complement strand
TGAAGATGATAAAAATGGTTTGTTTTCATCAATTATCCTTATATATGATTCAAAAAGGGTAAATACATTCCCCCCTCGGTTTTGAGCCAATCAAATTTGGCCAACCCAAAAGGGGGGGCCCACACGGCCACTAATGGCCTATTAAGAAGTAATTAAGTTATTAATCCCACTTCATAATCTAATCATGGTTAATTAATCCCTAATCTCCAATAATATTTCTATACCAAAAAAAAAATTTATAAGTAACTCTGATCAAACAAAATCTGAGGTTAAAAGTCTCTACCTCGACCCCAAATAACCTTGCCCTCGACTTGTCATGTTTAAATTTTAAAAAATATCCCAATGTACAAAAATATGGGATATAACATCATTTTTTACCGTTAAAAGGGTTTTTTAATGACCAACGTGGAAAACGGTTCCCGATTTTTAAAAGGTTTAAATATAAAGGACTCCTTTGGTCCGAGATCCCCCATTGTAATGAATCTTTGGGAAAGGGGGAAATTTTTTTATGCCTTTCAGTTTTCCCCTTGTTTGGGGATTTTTCCCAGCCCCAAGGGGGTTTGGGGAAAAAGGGGTACCCAAAAGGGCGGGGTCAAGCGCTATCAATCGGGTTCAAAAAGGAGATGTTTTACCAAAAGGTGGGTTAGGAAAAAAACCGAGAAAAATTTTTATGGGGTTTTTCCCCCTCCCGGGACGGGGATTATATGAAAGCCCCTTTCCGTGCCCCATGGTGGGGGATGATATATTGATCATTTTACCGTAAGCCAAGATTTTGGCCGCCCCTTTTTTTTGTCCCCGGGGTTTGTCCTTCTTCAAACCCCTTTGGGATGACCATGCTCATCCCCTTTGTTGTTTTGCGTCCAAAAACATCCCCAAATTTTCCCCGGCATTTTTGGAGTGGAAGGATTTTCTTGAAAATGGGGGAGGAGTTTGAGTTCCCATCTCTAAATACTTTCTTACGCCGAAGGGCTAAGGTTCCCGGGGAGGAATAAGGGGACGGGGTCCACCCCGAGGTCCTTTCATCTATCATGTGAAGGATTACCGGACCGCGACCGTCAATGGGAAGAAAGGAAGGTGGAAAAGCGTGTGGGGGGGGGGGGCCGGGCTAACAGGGGTCAAGGACTGCCCCAGGCCCCCCATATTAAGGGCCCTTTTTTGCGCGCATGGATTCCCCTTTGATAAGAGATGGCCATGTTCCGTATAATGTCCATGCTCTTCTGGCCGGCCCGCTCAATAGCACCGTCGCTAGCTACCCTACTCAAGAGAGACGACTAGGTATTTCGAGACTCCGGACGCATTGGCGCTCACTCACCAACATCAAGACTGCATATACCACGCTGGCTAAAAACCACAGTGAGCTTTGCATTGACTTTGACAGGGAGAAGATGAAGAACAAGTCACGTGACAAGCTTCGCATTAGGTCTTGGAGGGGCATCAAGGGAGTGTGTGAAAGATGTAACCCAATATGCCGACGCTGGGCGGGATGATTTACGACGACTCGAGTAGTCTTCCTTCGAGAGCGTGCCCCGGTGATAGCGACCGTGCTGATTTGCGACGTCGGTATACAGTCGACGCATGACGGCGACTAGCAATGCCAGCTACTTCGAGATCCCCTTTACCCTTTATATTATGCTTGGTTTCCCTTATAGGGCTTTTTATTTTCAGACAATTTCTATTTTGTTTGCCTTGTAAGCTTGGATGTTTGAAACAATTTCTGCTATTTTTTCTCTTGTTTGGATTTTGTGGTTTGGTCTTTTGTTTTGGGCCATTCTTATTTGGTTTTTTTGATAATTCGGTTGTAGTAAGTTTCTGGATGATTTCCCGCCCTTATCGGGCTTATTTTATATGACTGCTGTTTGTAGACTTTTTGCTATGCATTCTGTTTTTGGCTGAATTTAAAACAAGGAAAAGTAATGGAAGCAGGGAATTCAGGTCTCTGATCTCAGGCACACCGCATATGCGTTCCTCCGCACCGCCATATGGGCCTCTCCGTTTTCAAAGAAGAAGGGCCGCAACAACGGTCGAAAAGGAATCACAACCGCGCGCGGGTC
The DNA here is from genome assembly GCF_029784015.1 of Lycium ferocissimum. Lineage (NCBI taxonomy): Eukaryota > Viridiplantae > Streptophyta > Magnoliopsida > Solanales > Solanaceae > Lycium > Lycium ferocissimum. The sequence goes on along the minus strand of NW_026714486.1, from coordinate 21,681 downwards.
ACGGACGATGTCGAGAAGGGTAGCCGCCGCGGCCGGGAGCGGCCGGGGCCGTGGCGTACCACCGAACGAACACTTAACATTTTTCAACAACTTGAACTCAGGGAACAAACCAAATAAGGTCCTCACACGAACCAAGTCAAAATAGTGACGTAACACGCTCTCCTGCGCAGATACCAATTAGAACCGCCCAGGTACCAATGAATCCACCGAGATACCAATTTGACCGAAGTAGCACGATTTGAAAGAAAGAGAAGAAATTTCCTAAATGCCCTATAGCCTCCCGTGGATGAGCACGGACGTCTACGTACCATTCCACGACTCTATTAGACATTACTCGTGTACTTGTGAGACCGGTAACCTAGGCTCTGATACCAACTTGTCACGACCCAATTTAGGATCGCGCGGGCACCTACCTTTCCCTCCTCGATAGGCTAACCCTCAATTAAATAACACATCAATCAAGTAAAGATAATTCGTTTAATCTAATAAATATAAATAGTTAACAACGGAAATCAATTGCTTTTATTAACCCAAGATTTCAAGAACGATTACAACAGTTAAATAATTACAAGACTCATTCCGACTTCCCACGACCTGCTCTAGACTAGTGCAAGAGCGACTAATGTAAATTTTAGAATGGAATACAACTCTAAGACTAATCATTCATCCCGGATTGAAGTGGGGGAGGATCTTCAAGATATGTACCGTGAATCTCCCAACGTGTCGCAATCAATCACCTGAAACATTGTACACCCCAAAAGGGATGTAGCAAGAGTAGTATCAGTACAATCAACACGTACTGAGCAAGCATCATAGGCTGACAATAGTTAGAAAGACATATCAGTAAAAGAATTCACAAATAAGCAGGATAAGCAACTAGGTTAATGCCATACATCTATTTACCACTCATTATAACATTAAGACTCTTAAAATCCTACAACTCTCCTCTAATAGCCACCAATCTATTCCACAATAGTTTTACGCTAGCCATATACCATTATGCCATTCGTTCTTAGTACAGGAGTCCACTCATTTTTAAGTATTCCTTATCCTTCATCCTTTTATAAGCCAAACATATAACTGATCCTACGAACGATATAAGAGATTAATTAACAAGTATGAGGCAACCATAATTGTAACCAAGTACACGTTATTGCCTAAGTAAAACATCTAAACCAAAATATGCCAAGTTCCAATGTGTCCAATCCGAAAATAACATCACAAGTAAAACACTAGATCATCATAGTATAAGCCATAATGCAATGCAATGCCATAATGCATGAATGCAAATGCAATGCAATGTAATACCAGACACATGTATCCGATCTAAGCATCGACGCTTCTCGTAGCATAACCTAAGGTAACTCGCGAAGTCTAAGTGCCAATCGGCCCGAATCTTTGTCCAACAGACAGACGAGACCCCGAATATTTGCCCACGAGGGGTTCTCACCGGCACTACCCTGGGGGACCCATGGAGTCCATGCACTCACTCAATCCACGATTTCAGAACTAACATTGGATATCAAACTTTCACGTCACTCTCATTTAAAAACTGAGCCTAGCTCATCACAGTGTTTCATCAAGTACCAACAAAATATCAACAACGTATCATGAGAATGAGAGTACGTGCAATGCATGTATCAACATCAATAATTAGATCAATATCCCAGGTACCAACATGGGTGCGCCACAAGTACCAATGTGGATACGCCAACAATATCATGGCGACTGCACAAGTCATATAGAACTCTATCCTCATATCAACGTCAATTCGTAAGACACTACAATATCACAATCAAGATGGAACAACATATCCCAATATCGACTAACAACACATGGCATCAAGCCAACATAATGGAACAATCAAGTCACGTGACCTATTACCTCACTTTCTTACTATCTATCAAGATTAATACATGATAATTCTCCTTCTATTTACAAAACTTACCTAATACCCAATCTAGAATCCATTTCATGATTGTTGGTACATCTACCTATTTCAATGTCAAAGGAGATTCAAGGTTATAAGCAAAGAACCAATTAGGCACACCTTACGGAACTTCTCACCAATGAGCATAGAAAAATAATTAACAACAACTACTTCCAAGTCACAAAAATCCATCGATATTCAAGGAAATCCAACACAAGAATCCTAGGGAATCTACTGGCCACAAGCCCGAACACAAATGTCACATAACAGTACCAACCTAAGGATCCATCCCAAATCTCCAATACCTATACATGCATTCTCTATTTCTTCTAATACATGATTATGTAAATCTAATCGGAGTCTACCAAAAGGAAGTCGTAACCTACCTCGAGGTCGAGCGGGTGCCAGGAACATCCGTAGACCTTAAATTTGTTCATCACATCATAACCCGAATGAAGGAACTTGAAATACTCATGAGAGCCAAGGATAGGAATTAACACACTTGTAAGGGATTTCGGATTAATAAGGAACATTTAGGAATTTGGACCACCCTTATATTTCTAGGTTTTCATTACCAAAAAAACTTTTTTCCTAACCCTAAGAAGTTATTGCTAGACCAAGTTGCCATTTTTAACTCTTTCCTTGAGAAAACCTATTTCCAAGATCCATGGAGAACTCATTTACCATTAGGGAGAAGATAGGAATCTAGATTATTAACCAATCTAGGGTGAAGAACATGAGAAATTTAAATCAAAGAACTACATATGAAGAACAAGCTAACCAATCATTCCTCCCATCTAGGGTTTAGTGATACCCATTTTATTTGCTCTCTAGGTGAAGACTTTTAGGAACAATTTACTATGGAAGGGAGGAATTAGAAGAGGATAGGAGGATTTACATTCCCAATCAAAATCTGATTTTAGGCTCCAAAACAGACTAGAGGGCGGCTGGACTCTTTTGGGTTTTGGAAAATGAGGTCAAATCCCGAAATGACACTTAAATAGGGATTTCAACGGTACGTAACCACTTCAAATAAATAAAAGTAAAACAAACAAATAAACTAATAATCTAACAAACAAAATAACCTCAAAACAAAGAAAGGATGGGGTTTTGCGTTTTGTAGTGGTAGCCTTGTCGGGAATGGAGCTTGAGAGGCTTTTATCTCCTCTACACCTCACAGCCACATGAAGCACAAAGAAATTGAAAGGTTTAATAAATCAAAAAAAATTAAAATCAATAAGGGTTTCAATCAAGCAAAAACCCTAAGTATGCTCACAAAATTCCGTTTTAAAACCTACAAATGAGCTTTTGCTGAACTTGGAAGCATTTTCCTGTGTCTATAATGTGGGAATGGGGGTTCTTTATATTGGACCCCAAAAACCCAACAGCTAGGGTTTGTACCGATGTGGAACTAGTGAAATTGGAGGGAATTCTTCTCTCTAATTGTGTGACTAACCCAATCAAAACCCAAAGATTTGAAATCACATCCAAACAAGAATCATTAGGAAAAGTGCACAAAAGCAAAAGAGAGGCAACCTCACCTCTTTAAAGGTTGACCGTGGTGGATAAAGAATGAGAGAGGACAAGAGCATTAATTGCTCTTGCCCAAATCGAGCATACATACGGACTAAAGGATAAATCGCTGGCTTTTTTGCCTTTTCTAGCGATGATGACGGTGGAGAGAGGTTAGGGCTTTTCCCTTTCTCTCTCTTTGTTCTTCGTAGAAATGAAGAACAATTGGGTTTTTTTGGGATAAACAGGGTAAGTGGGTCAGGTCAGCTGAGTGAAGAAGTGGGCTTTGGCCTATTTTCTTCACTTCACATGGATTAAAAGGGGGTAATTCGTGCAAATGTGGCCACAATTCAAAGAATGCAATTTAAACAACTCATTTCAATTGAGGTCACCTGAAAACTATTAGTCATTTCAATTGTAGCCTAAATTAAAATGTATAACTAATTGATCGTTTTAATTATCACCATATTTAACACATAATGATTAACCTGACAATTTCAAATTCAGTCAATTTTGAAAGTAATCGCAATTAATGTTAATTAAATTATAAAATTGAGACGTAATTGATTATTGATTTGATTAATCAAATTTCATGATTTAATGGAGTAAAATATTTATCAATTTGACCATTAAATAATTTTAAACAATCAATTTGATAATTGTTATTTCACCTTTGAATTAAAGTCTTGATAAATATGTTTGAAATTCTTAAAATATACAAAATACATAAGATGACATACGATAATATACTTGATGATAATTTGCCAATTGAAATGGTAGAATGTCACCGACATAATTTTGTAAAATCATTTTTCAGTTGTAAAAAGTACATTTCACTTCGTTTGTGAATCAAGCATTTTGAATAATTAAATAAAATTATTCGAGGGCAAAAATTAGGTGTCAAGAGTTGTTATCACATAGACGACAAGAGGTATGTAAAGGCTATTCCATTCTTTTATTCGCATGATCCCTTAACCAGAAGAGTAGAACGATCGTATAAGAAAAGAGAATATCATGGAGTTCACACGTTCATAAGCTATCCCTCGTCGGGAATCCCTATTAATTCTATACCCATCATATGTCCGTAGAAAGAGTAAAAAAGTTATATCTACTGATATACAGTACTCCTAGTATGTACAGATATACTCGGCCAATAAGCTGGAGAGATATACCCGATTTATTAGCTGGAGAGATATACATCGAGCCCTATAAGTGGTCGGGAAGCTATACACCAAGCCTTGTAAGGCTCGGCAGATACACACTTAGCCCTATATGTGGCCGGGCATATATAGACCGAGCCTTGTAAGGCCGAGCAGATACACACCGAGCCCTCTATGACGTCAGGGAGATTATTTCAGTATTGCTTATATGATATGAGTCAGAAACAAGTGAGTATGTTTACATATTATCATTGACTCCTCAGATTTAATTCAGTATATTATGTATATTAGTTCAGCTTCAGTTTATAGTGATTCGGTTGCCTTACATACTCGACATATTATTTTGTACTGACGTCTCTTTTGTGGGGGCACTGCGTTTCATGCTTGCAGGTCCTGATAGATAGAAGACAGGCCTTCCCAGTAGATGTGTAGAGTACCAGCTTGATAAGTAAGCTCGATTTCATCCGGAGTTACCAGGTCAATATTTGGGGAGTCATTTTGAGTATATATTGAATTGACGGGTAGGTCGGGGCCATGTCCCAACCATATTACAGTCTGTTCTTCTTAGAGCTTTGTAGACGTGTCATGTATGTTCAGTATATCAGCATGGTGGCCTTGTCGGCCCTTGTTTATATCTTGTTTTGGGTTTTGTTATAAGAAAAGACATATATTGGCCTTGTCGGTCCGTTCAGATATAAATATATACATATTGGGATGATCCCATTTTGGGGAGATGTTATTCATTTACAGATTTACAGCACTCAACCTGAGATGTAATCTTTTACTTACATTTGACCTCGTCGGCCAGATAGCTTATACGTATGTACAGAGTTCATGAGTTACAGATTGTACGCTCAGGGTCAAGTAAGGCACCGGGTGCCGGCAAAACGTCCCCGTGTTTGGGGTGTAAAAACATGGTAGCAAAGCAGTTCTGTCTTAGGGAGTCTACAAGTCGTGTCTAGCGGGGCTTTGTTTATAAATGTGTTGTGCACCACGTTACCCTTCTTTCAGATACAAATCATTTTTTAGAGTTAAGTCGTAGGATTTTCGTTTTTTTAAATTACATGTTGGTATTTGTATACAGAGATGCTTGTGCCCAGAAAGACTACAGCTAGCCAGAGGACTAATACAGTTTATGTGTGCACCAAATGTGCAAGTAGTATGCCAGAGCTTCAAAGTTTTAGCATTTATCTTACCCACACAGAAATAAGTTACCAAAAGCATAAAAAGGTCAGTACAAGTTTTAGAAGGCAAAAAAAGTAGAGTGGATGAGGTACGAGGTACCTAAATAGAAGAGAAGGTAAAATAGCCAGAATTCATATATGGGAATACAAGCGCTATTGTCCTACATTCAGGAGTGGTAGAATTATAGTAAGTAATATCCATCCCAGCTTATGATTTATAAGCGTCAATAGATGTAATTTTATAGAGAAATGAGACCTCTAGAGATAGAATAAGGGCTAGAATGATCTTTAGTGTTGGATAGATTTTTAGAACTGGATGAAACTATGGAAAACCATTATGATCGTGTTTATAGCAGCTCCTTGGGTTGTATTTATGTGGTTTATTCGGGAATTATATGGTCGGATACGACTTTTTGAGTGAGTACAAGATTTGGGGGCTAGGCATCTAAATCCGTGAAAATAGAGTGAGTATTCACCTTAGTATGACTTGTGTCCAAATAAAAAGGAAATGTTAAGTGACCAGAGAATAAGCTCGGTTGAAGAAAGAGAAGTTGAAGAAAGAACTGAAGAGATAAGTGCTTAAGATCTTAATTAGAGATTAGTAGAAAGATAAGTGAAGCGTCATGAAGAGATGTAAGAAATGATTAAGGATTGTAAGTCAAAGTTTGGTAGTGTAGTAAGATTCATAAATGAGGAGAAGAAGGGGTGAGAAAAGGCAAAGTGTCGAGATTATAAAAGTGGTATACATCATGAGATGATATCTTTATAATGAGAAGTGAGTTAACGATTTCAATAGCAGCTATCAGCAAGTTGATTTAGTTCCCTGGATTAGGAGATACTGGTATTGGGAAGTTCCTTAAGCTAAACAGAATGCAAGTTAAAGACTTGAAGTCCCTCTGTAATAGTCAGTATAAAGATATTTGCAAGGAAAGAAATTTGGCAGTAAAGGAAAGAATGATAGAAGAACGACCCTTGAGGGTGATTGAGAGAAAAGTTTCCTAAGATAATTTTCACGAGTAAAGGTTGAGTTTACCAAGACCAAGCATGTTTGTTGTGAATACATGGCATTCTACGTATGTAAGTGGTTCAGTTGTCTCCGATAAGAGAGGATTATCTAAAGTGAGTTATGAGTTATCAGAAGTATAAAGAATTACGAAAGATGTTGAGGCAACAGTTTGACTCTACAGAGTAAAATCCTTAACCATTCTCCCAAAGGGGATAAAATACCAAAGTAGAACCACGTGTTTTGTTTAGTGACAGAGTGGTAAGGAGGATTTCGATTGAGATATTTAAGACAAATAAGATTGAACTTATCCATACTTTGAATTTTTGTGCAAGTATAAGCACTAAGAAGAAGACAGTAGGAACCCCTAACTAGAAATATCAATTGACGGTAAGTGTAATTGAATATTTGAGACCCAAAAAATTAGTATGAAGTTTACATGAAGATGGGAGGGCATAGGACCCGAGAGGAGTTACTCGAGACTAAGATAGAAAAGATGAACCGATTTAGAACAATTAGAAATTGATTTATATAAGGCCTAGTTATGGTTAGCTAGGGGATCACAGACGGGTCGTTAGATTGTTCAAAATTTCACATTACAGAATGGTCCAAGTGCATGAAGTTTTAGTTTCGCAAGTGTATGATCCCAACTCTCAGAAAGTATTTTAGGTAGAAGAAATGATAGATAAAGTTAAGTATAAAGGATTTCAAAAGTCAACAGGATCATTAAGCCTAGATTTGAGGCAAACATTTAAAATTTGTATGCAGATTTGACACTATCAAAATAAGGGTGAGAGTGAAGATAATTAAGGGTGATTGCGGGCAGTTCAAAGCCACCAAAGATTCTATATGGGCACAAGAGCATCCTTTCTAAGTGCAATTGATAGGAGTTGTTAGCTAAGAGATGAGAAATGAGAGCTTACTCCAAGTATAGAGGTCTAAGGTAGAGATTACAGAAAAGTCAATCTGTAACGTTGATTCCTTTAGAGTTCGTATGTATCCAATAAGAAAGTATGCTAATAACTCATCACTGACTACGCATATTAAATAAAGAATCGGAATAAAAGATACTAATTGAGGTTATGTATACAAGAATTTCCAAGATTGAGGAACTAAGATAAACTAATGCATTCGTGATGCATAAGTAAGAATGAATAACGAAAGAAGATTGATATGCTTAGACACAACTGAAAAAGCACCAAAAGAATTGCCAAACTGTTAAATGGAGTTTGCAACGGTTACTCACACATTTATGATATGGCGTACCTTTTAACATCTTTGTAGATCATTAGAACCTTCAGTACATCTCCAAGCTAAAATAACTGAATTCATGATAAGTTGCCCCTACTAAGTCATAAAGTGTCCTTTAGGATGAGTTATGCAAACATAGAGATGCACGAGACTTCATAAGAATGTTACAGTTCTTGGGATTGGGATATATGTAAAGATGATATAATTGAGGGTGATCATCCTCGAGGGTGGAGCGATTAAAAAATCTTGACTACCAGTTAAAGAGTATTAAATGAGAAAGTTAGAAGAGCCAGATCATAGCGTTACTGAAAGATTACGATGTAAAGATTCTATACAATCCAGGAAAGGCTAATGTTGTAGTCGACGCCCTTCGTTGCAAATCTATGAACAACTTAGCTTACTTGGGAGCCCAAAAGAGAGAGAGTTAGCCTGAGAGCTATATCAGCTAGCTAGCTTGGGAATCTGACTATTGAGCTCAGATGATGAAAGAGTTACCATTTAGGAGACATTAATAGCGTCGTTAGTAGCAGAGGTGAATGAGCAACAGTACGAGGACCCTATTCTATTTCTGCTTAAAGAGAAAGTTCAGCAGAATGAGCGGGCGGCCTTCGAAGTGAGAAAGGATGGGGGTCTTAAGATATCGAGGCCAATTATATGTTCCAGATATAGCAAGATTACGGCATCAGATTATAACAAGAGCTTTACCCTGTCCATATTGTAAGTATGACTCCAGTTTAGATTTACAAAGTTAGCCCACTTCTTACTAGATAGAACAACTTATACAGTCAAGGATGATGTGATGTTATACATTAAAAGAAATAGTACGACTACATGGTGTTCCAGAGTCCATTATATCAAATGGATGTCACGACCCAAAATCGCATAGTCGTGCGGCCACCTACCATTTTGCGCTTTGGTAAGAGAACCCTTCCCTTACCCAAAATGCAATCTATCAATTTGGAAGAACAATGTAAATAATAAGAAATCTCAATATAAATTAAATGATTATAAGCACGGAATACAACTTCTACCCGAGGCATCTGGTTTAAGTCAGCACAAGAGCTTGTAAGTATACAACTTGAATAAGTACAAAAACTGAATACTGCCATACAATGCTCATAACAAGATAAGGAACACACTCTGGAAAGTAAAAGACAGATATAATGAGAAATGGAACTCGGGCTTCAGGTCTAGCAGTAGTTTACCATAAGTTTCCAACAACACCGTCTCTGGAAACACTCTCGAGGACCAGAAATAGAACCTGTCACACACTCTACACCCCGAAAAAAAGTGTAGCACGGTAGCATCAGTACAAACAACACGCACTGAGAAGGCATCATAGGCCGACAACAGTTAGCTAACAAATATAAAGGAAGATAATGAAGAATAGACATGCCTATGATCAAGTATAAACACCACACACTCCATGAACAACAACTGAAATACATAAAGATCAAATAGTTGAATCATAGTCTATGGTGAAACACCTAAACACAAGTCTGCCTTCCTCTTTCTAACGATTCCTCAGATAACCACAGACACCAGTACAATTAACAATAGTACTCTGTAACCTTAAGTCATAGCCTAGTAGAAAGTCTCTACTCCCCGAGTCCATCAATCCCCAATTATGTATTAATCAGGCACATGGTGATCTCATATCAGTAATCAACTAGCAAGTCAATGTCCACGCGTACCGTACAAAGACAATAAATAACAACAACCAGAATCAGATGTATGAGTGAATGAAATTGGAATGTACGAGTGATGCAATGCAATGATACACACATGTTCCGGGAGAAATACCTCCACGCCTCGACAGTTATGACCCATGGGGGACCGGCGAAGTCCATGTACCTTCTGCGGCATACAGCCCGATCCAATATATGTTGCGGAATGCGCAAACCGGCCTAATATATGTTGCAGAACGTGTAACCCGATCAAATATATGTATATATATATGTGTTGTGGCGCGCAACCTGATCCAAATATATAAGTATGAATGCATGCATGATATCAATTCCAACAAGAGTATATCAATGCAGTCGTGCCACACATGGACACATATCCCAATATAAAGGTCAATATCCATTCCTTCATCTTTACAAATCAATAACTAATAACTGAGAGATAGGGGTTCAAAACCATGAATAAGACACTAAGTATCACGGCTAATATCACACAAATGGAAACAAGCCAATAGATCACAACAAGGCAACAAGCCATAATCAACAATACCAAGCTCAACTCATATCAAAGTATCATGAAAGAAGAGAATGAGTACACTGCATAATATCAATGAATGATGACAACATATCAAATCAATCATGCAACACATGGACACATCTCTCGATATCAGCAACAAATCAAGTTCTTTCCTCTATCCAAGATAATACCCGATAAGTAAGGGATAGCAATTTCACAATCATGATAAGATGACTAAGTATCAAGTCTAATATCACACACGTGGCAACAAGCCAATAGATCACAACAAGGCAACAAGCCCAAGATCAGATAATAGTACCAACCTAAGTAATACATCCCAACTTCATACCCGAAGGCGTAACATGCTGTCTCCGACAATCACTAACTCTACATATGATTTACTAACCGAAGTCAAACCATAAGGTAAGCCGTAACCTACCTGGTAGCCGAGTAAGAGCCACGAACAATCACACCTTTGCCTTGCCCTTTCATAGCGCCTCCAAATACTCAAAGTCTATGCATAATCGAGTTCTACATTAGAAACAAGGAAGAACAACACCCATATTGTTGTACTTATCTTTCGAATCAAATTCAACTATGGAGAATGGGGGAAATGGGCCCACAAGTGTAAAACTGGTATTTTGAAAGTGAAATATGCAATTCAACATTCTAGCAGTTCAATCCTACCAAACAATTGCTAAAATATCTCAAGAATGGGTCAATTTTGTTAATCAAGTCAAAACCTCCAATTTGGGTATAAACCCTAACAACTTCCATGATTAGATTATACAAATCCACTAGCAAATCGCATTTACAAAGACTAAAACTCATTTTATGAAATAGGCATTAAAACCCGTCTTTCTTCTCAAGTTCTATGAATTTTTTATCATGGATTCACGCTTAAAGAATGTAAAAGAAAGGATTCAATCTTAGGGAACTGACCCTCAAGAGGAATCAACCAAGAATCTCCTTAATTCCCCTCAAAAGTGCTTAGGAATAAGAAGTGAAAGAACGGGAAATAAAAGGGTTTCACTAAGCATTTAATAGGTTCTGGTCCTCATCATTTCGCTACAGCGGTAGGACGTCCGCTACAGCAGGCCCGCCATAGTGGCCCACCCTAGCTATCGCGCATCCGCCACAGCGAATCACTGTCCACTGTGGCGATCCCTCTCAAACGTCACCACTCCACTATAGCCGACCAAGACCTCATTGTAGCGGGTCCTCTATGGTGGATCTGGTGCCACTACAGCGGACACCAGACACCAAAATAATCATCGTTCTTTCACTATATCAATCTCAAAATTCGACAATCACCCGAGATCTCCTTAATATAAAACAGACATGTACCTTACATAAAAACAAGCTACAGACTCACTCGCGGTCTCAGAATTTCCAACGGAGGTCTATTTGACCGGGTCAGCGCCCAATGGCCAAAATAAAATTTCTAACCAATAACTCAAAATGATCCTAAGTGCCTTAGGAACCGAACCTAACATACCACCAAGTTACCATCAACCATTCGGGTGTCTCAGAATTGACGAATTTTCGAAAAAGGTTCATTTACCAAAAAGTCAACTATTAGTCAAACATTTTTCACTTTAAGGCTCTATCTCACAAAAGTCATCATAAATCTCTCCCGATTATCACAAGAACCGTACTTACCATCCCAGCGGTTCAAAAATGCACAAGGCTCGAGGAAGGGTCAATGAGGGTAAATGAGTCAAAAGTCGTTACATCAAATACCAATTAAATAATCGTTTGTCCTCGAACGGAGAAATAGAGATAGTACCGAAGCTGACAGTAACCAAGAAATCTTTATTATAATCACTCGGAAGGCTCCACAGCAAGAAATGCTCCAAAACCACTGCCCACTCACCTTATCAGTCAAAACTTCCTCTAACTTTGCTAAAAGACCCAATTTCCATATTTCCATACTCGAATTTCTCTCACAACTGATCCTCGAAAATAAGAACTGCTTTTGGTGGAATTCTCAGATTCAATATAACCACATGTCACACCCCGATCTCACTAGGGTGTGATGGGCACCCGACCCCTTACTCAGAGCCGAGCGAACCCGCTGTCTCGTATTACTCACGTATTCTCTTTGGATACTTAAATCAAATGAAAGTAAAATACATAGTAAAATTTGCAAAATCTTTTCGTCGTTTTTCAAACTAAACACGATGTAAGCGTAAGGACCCCGTAACATAATGTATAATAAAACACATCGGCTAGTGGGGCCATTTTCAAAACAATACTCTAGACTCACGACTCTGTCCGCAAAGTCTCTAACTTTATTCCAAATGCCGTAGCGTATATACTCGACTCGGCAACACTCCGAAATGAAGTGGAGCTCGCCAACCGCCGCTGAACGTCTCCCGTAATGGCTTCTACTCATCTGTACCCGCGCGCATGAAATGCAGCGCCCACAAAAAGGGCGTCGCACGAGCAATGTACCGAGTATGTAAGGCATGGATGGTAACATAGAAAGAAACGTAATCATGTGCAACAACAAAGGTATGGAGATGTAGAGCATATCATGTAAGAGAGAGTATCCTGTGTACATATGAGACATATCATGTGTCAGGGAGTAAGTACATATGGATCATATCATGTAAAACTGTAACCTGTACATATGGAACATATCGTATGAAGCTGTAACCTGTGAGTATGAGTGCCTCTTAAGGCGGAATCATGCATGCTTAATGTTGCGGAACGTGCAGCCCGATCCGTTTGTACATACATGTACGTATTCTTTCTTTGAAAACATCTCATTTTCATATATAAAGAAAATAGAACATACCATATTGCCGAGGCGTCGGCTCCGATCCATTTAACCACTTATCCGCGTCCGGCATCCCGCGTCCGGACGATATCATATCGTTCTCCAACTGATCGTGGGCTGTGCGCCTATAGCGCCTGCCCTTTTCCCCATCTTCCCCATATACATATACATATATCATGTGCATATATCATGTAAGCATGCAGGAGAGCCCAAAGAAAAGTCATGTATCCGTCGGAGTGACGTAAGGTCGGTAACCTCCGATTATACTATGGAATAACCCGGATCGTCATGTCTCACCTTGGAGGAACGATTATTTAAGGTGAGACTATCAACGAAGGGCAACATTAAGAGAACATAGAACATGTCATGTCAGATCATGCACTTTGGAACCTTTAAAATAGTCATTATTCGAAAATAGCTTAACATTTTCATATCGTCGTATCCATGGTAAGAACATATCCTTGACATATTCATCATAGACATCTTCTTATATCCGGCATCATCCTTGTCGTCATAAAATCATAGTCGTCGTTTTAGTCATGAAAACTATCAAAACGTAAAACTTAGACTTTGGAGAAAATGAATATTTTTGAAAACATTTATAACTTTTAAGAAGAAATCATGTTTGAAATCATAAATTCTAACTTTTGAAAATAAGGTCATTATGGGAGCATTTATAATATTTCATTATGTGATTCATGCCGTAGAAAGAAAAGGGATTAGCCTTAACATACCGCGCCGCGCCTTACTAGCCACGCTATCCATCCAAACTTGTTAGTCTACATTCAAGAGAGTTGACATAATCATTAGACTCATCCCCATATACTTATCTCAATTCTTCAAACAAATTCATTTATATCTGCCGAAATTTCGGCAAAAGATCTCCTCTCGTAAATACACCATCCCCCGAGATCTTACTCGGCCCAAATCATCAACAACAAACCCGAGAATGGAACTCGGCCAAAGCAATAACAATTCTAGCAATTATTCTAGCAACACTTCAAGATTCAATTCAATTCCCAATTAATACATACTTCCACCCGAAACCTCACAACACCACCAAAGTCAACAACGCATTACTTCCTTCCAAATTTATGAGTTATATCGACAATCCATATCAACAACCATGCATTAACAACATTACTCGTGCAATGCAAGAATTTAAGCTAATGCCGCATCGACTTCTTCAATATTCCGGCAATGGTTATAACTTCACTTTAAGCCATCAAACCTTCACTTATCATTATGAAATTCACAATTCAACAACTAAAATATTAAATAAAGTCAATTCACTACCCGAATCCTTCCAATTTCAATGGAAACAACAACAATACATTTCTTTCTTCCAAATTCATAAACTATACCAACAACAATTCCAACAATACCAACATTAACCATAATATTTCCAACTTCAAAATACTTCATAAACATTCCATATGGTGTTTGTCCCATATTTCCATCACGGAACCATTTTATAACGATTTTACGGACTCCTTCTCCGTAAATAAACCAATATTAACACAAATAGAAAGAGATTCATACCTTTCCCTCGATAATAATGCTATATATTTACTCCTCCACCTTGAACTTAAGCCACAAAGCCTCAATACGCAGTTTTTGAAGTCGCAACTATACGCTGTCTGGACCGGAATTTGGGAATTATACCTGGTTTCGGGCTAAAAGTTGGTGGTGGAAGGTTGGGGAATTTTCTAGAATATTTGGAATATTTTTTGGTCTGATTTTTGGCTGAAAATGAGGGGTTAAGCCCCTTTATAAAGCTGCCCGAAGTCACTGTAGCAAAGATTTGTGGAGAGAGACTTATCGTAGCAACGATCCTTGTTTATCCGCGGAAATTATTTCGAGACCTAAAACTTTTATACACCGATCTCTTTATTTGCATACCCGGATATGTCCAAAACTCCATACGTACCGTATAACTTATTCAACATCCCAAACTTTTCCTTATTTCAAATTTACCCTTAACACTCCATACTAATGAAAAGGTGAATATGCAACTTGTGCATTAAAACAAAAACAAAATCGGAAATTAAAAGTCTTATCCCCAACTTGTCGCAATCCAACTTAAAATATTCCAACGTACAAAATACGGGATATAACACCACACCTCTGAATGCGATTGAAAGGTCCCACAAACATTCCTCAAAACAACACAAACCTTTACATTTAGATGCAATGATAGCCCACTCTGAACCGGTAAAATATTCTGATTCCACTAACCTTTCTTTCACACTTCGAAAGCCACTCTTCACACCGCGATTTCTTAGAAATACAAAAACACAAGCCCATAACCATAACTTACTCTTGCCAGAAAGGAGTTCTTGCTTTATCGGAGCAACTCTAAGCAATTCCATCAACTGATCTTTCTCATAGCCGACTTCGCAAGTCCCAATTCTTCTTAGACCTTCAAATCACAATACAGGAAGCATACCACAGAGTACCTCACGGGGCCAAGTCCATAGGAAACCATCTAATCACTCTAAAGACCTCTCGCAACTATGGTACCTCCTCGAATCATTACCAAGAACCGATGTAATCCATTATACCTGTCCAAATAGCTGCTCTCGATAAAATATCATGAAGTCCATTCGTAAACCCTGATACAGCTCGGTACACCTGTCATAACTCTAATCTGAACTGAAATTCATCGAACCCGTGAAGGTGATTTACTGGGAATCTATAAGTCCTTCTGGAAATATAGGCATAGTCCATCAAGTTCTAATCAAACATTCCTGACCCAGAATGAATGAACAACCCATGAATACCATCAATAGCCACTCGACCTGACCCCAAATTTTCGAGACCAATCACAGTCCTACCACATATCTGTGGCGGTCAATTTTTATCTTATCCTTATGCATAATCAATCATGTCTGTCGTCCTCGACCCCAAAAGCTGAATCCTATTCAAGTTGCCAACTTAGTACCAAAAAACTATACCTTATGTTCGTAATCTTCATGTTTCTCAACCTTTACTCCATACGTAAATCTGATACACCCCGAACTTATTGACGCAAAACCTGTAGCCTCATATAATACCCCTTTACCTATCGAATCTCCTATTGCAACACCTCGATATGCCCATAACAATTTTGAAAGTATCAAATCTTACAACCACCGCTCTAAACCTCAAGCAACTACTCCCAAGTCCTTAATACTCAACAATGCTCACCCAAGCTATCCAGTCAGTAATACTTGCAACATAATACGCTACCACGAATACAGTCTCATCTAAAAAAATATGACTCTAGCCCTCACATAATAGGGATTTCCACAATTCCCTTCCCTTAAACCACACTAACTCATCCACTGAAGAGTGTTACGAATTTACCCAACTGCTTACCACACAAGCCACTTCCATAAGCCATAACATGTCGATTACCTAAAATTTGCTTCTCAATAGTCACTGATCACGAAACCTCACGGAACTATGTCATAACTTAATCCATTATATCACTTAGTCTTTTTCCGTAGACTCCCTTTGAAGCATTCTCATGGTCATACCTTGTCCGAAATATGTAAGACAACCTCTCCGCAACCTATACTGACCTAAGTAATCCCGAAGATGTGCCTCACTCTTACCGATTCTCGATCGACTATACCTTTTCTTGACTTTTCAATTCCCCAATTCCAATCAAATCACAATCATCGTCACCGTCTAACTATTACTCGAACCCACTTAATAGAATACCGCATAATCATAAGTCTTGCAAACTAGCCGAGTCACTCTTGGAGATAGCAACACACCACACATTCTACACACTAGAGTTTCCTTAATTCACTCAACTCTAAAGTGTAAACTTTCAAAATCCAAAGATACCACATATGCAGCCGTACTAATGTCCCCACCCATCTCCACTAAGGTTCCTTTGTTCATATTCCTTTAACTCAAATTCCAAAATGTTCTCCACAACTCCATTTTATTCAAACCTCATCATTGAACCCTTATGTCTATTCTAGCAAGTATGACCGTAGTATAGCTCTCAAATCAACTAGCTCTTGATTCCACGATATCTTAACCATTCCTCTAACATGAATATTCGGTAAACACACCCTTTACTGAAGGACCAGGACCACAGCTGCCTAATATCTTACGTCTCCACTTGTCATAATTAACCTTGCTTTCTGTTTTGGAACCGACACTCACTTTCCTAAAGGAAAACACAACCCCCTACCATATAGTAATGTCGAAGCCAAAGTTAACTTTTCACGGCCGAATACGGAATGCACTCTTGTAAAAATTGCAACCTTATCTTGACGAGCACGTCTGATACCAATTGTTCCCCTCCTAGAAGCGGAGAGTGATCTATCCCAATTCTCTTTCTTACTCCTCCGTCACATAACACAAGGTACTATTACCAATAAACCCTAAGAAATCTTACTTTGCTACACGTTTCCCACAGAAGTCATCTTTTATTTTCTTATTATCAACTTCCCTTCTTATTATATGCGATCACTGTACTGTTGCCAAATCTGATGATACTTACTGAACTTACACACTTCCCCTCATATCGACATCTAATACCCGGCCACATATGAATCGTTGACATGCCATAGGTACACCCGTTCCACACACACCATCATAATGCATAGACAAAGTTGAAACTTTTCTTAAAACAAATCATATCATCGAACAAATCACTCTGGCTAAGCCATAAATGCACTTTTGCCACTTCCAAGCAACCCAATGCTGAAAACATGGAGATCATTAGACCCTTTGCACTATATTTCCCATTTCTCAAGAAACCCTCACAATAAACAAGTCTACCCACGATCCCACACAGCTGAAACCTCAAGCTATACCTAGAAACTGAACTTGGCCACGCGTCCGAATCAGGACGACACATCTCATATCATACCAAGACATGTCATAAAGAAATCGCTCGTATAAGAAGTTAAGAATGAGTTTTCACCACTCGTAAGAGGAAAAAACAAAGACATTCAGCTACCAATTGGAATTAACCAGATACCAATTCAAATGAAGTAGCACGAAACGAATGGAAGAAATGAAAGTTTTCTAAATGTCCTTTAGCCTCTCACAGATAGGTACAGAGCTCATCATACCGATCCGCAAGACTCTACTAGACATGCTCTTATACTTATAGACCGGGTAGCCCAGGGTTCTGATAGCAACATGGTGTAGCCCAAAATCGCTTAGTCATGCAGGCACCTACCATTTCTCACCTTATTAGGCGAACCCTTCCCTTACCCAACATGCAATCTATTAATACGGAAGAAAAATTTAAATAATAATAAATCTCAATATCTATATTAAAGAGAATAAGCACGAAATACATCTTCTACCTAAGGCATCTGGTCTAAGTCAGCGCAAAAGCTTCTAAGTATACAACTTGAATAAGTACAGAAATTTGAATATTGTCATCTAAGGCTCATAACAAGATAAGGAACACTGTCTGAAAAATAAAAGACAGATATAATGAGAAATGGAACTCGGGCTGCAGCTCTGGCAGTAGCTCACCCTAAGTCACCAATAACACCGTCTCGGGAAACATTCTCGAGGATCAGAAATAGAACCTATCACGCACTCTACATCCCAAAGAGAGTGTAGCAAGGTAGCATCAGTACAAATAACACGTACTGAGTAGGTATCATAGGCCGACAATAATTGGCTGACAAATATGAAGAAAGAGACTGAAGAATAGACATGCTGACAATCCACTATAAACACCATACAGTCCAAGAATAACAACTCAAGTACATAAAGATCAAATAGTTGAATCATAGCCTATGGTGAAACGCCCAAACACAAGTCTTCCTTCCTTTTCCAATGATTCCTCAGAATAACCACAAACACCATTACAACAAATAATAGTACTTTGTAACCTCAAGTCATAGCCTAGGAGAAACTCTATACTCCCGGAGTCCATCAATCCTTATGTATCAATCAAGCACACGGTGATCTCAAATAAGTAATCAACCAGGAAGTTAATGTCCACGCGCACCGTACAATACAATAAATAACCACAACCAGAATTAGATGCATAAGTGAATAAAATAGGAATGTACGAGTGAATCAATGAAATGCAATGCAATGCAATGCAATGATACACACATGGTCCGGGCGAAATAACTCCACGCCTCGACAGTCACGACCCATGAGGGACTAGCGAAGTCCATGTAGCTGCTGCGACATACAGCCCGATCTAATATATGTTGCGAAATGTGTAACCCGATCCAATATATATTACGAAACGTGCAACCCGATCCAATATATGTTGCAAAATGTATAACCTGGTCCAATATATGTTGCAGAACGTGCAACTCGGTCCAATATATGTTGCAAAACGTGCAATCCGACCTAATATATGTATATATATTTGTGTTGTGGCGCGCAACCCGATCCAAATATATGAGTATGAATGTATGCATAATATCAATGCCAATAAAAGTATATCAATGACAATCGTGCCACACATGGACACATATCCCAATATCAAGGTCAGTATCCATTCCTTCCTCTTTACAAATCAATAACCAATAACTGAGAGAGACGGGTTCACAGCCATGAATAAGTAACTAAGTATCATGACTAGTATCACACACGTGGCAACAAGCCAATAGATCACAACAAGGAAACAAGTCATAATAAACAACAGTACCAAGCTCAGCTCATATCACAGTATCAAGAAAGATGAGAATGAGTACACTGCATAATATCAATGAATGATGACAACATATCAAATCAATCAAGCCACACATGGACACATCTCTCGATATCAGTAACAAGTCATGTTCATTCCTCTATCCAAGATAATACCCAATAAGTGAGGGATATCAATTTCACAATCATGATATGACGACTAAGTATTAAGTCTAATATCACACACGTGGCGGCAAGACAATAGATCATAACAAGGCGATAAGCCCATAATCCAATAAAAGTACCAATCTAGGTAATCCATCCCAATTTCATACCCGAAAGGGATAACATGTTGTTTCCGACAATCACTAACTCTACATATGTTTTACTCACTGAAGTCTAACCATAAGGTAAGCCGTAACCTACCTGGTAACCAAGTAGAAGCCACGAACAATCACACTTTTGCCTTACCCTTTCGTAATGCCTCTAAATACTCAAAGGCTATGCATAATTGAGTTCTACATTAGAAAAAAGGAAGACCAACACCCATATTACGATACTTATCTTTCGAATCAAATTCAACTAAGGAGAAAGGGGGAAACGGGCCCATAAGGATAAAATGGGTATTTCAAAAGTGAAATATGCAATTCAACATTCTAGGAGTTCAATGCTACCAAACAATTGCTAAAACTACCAAACAATTGCTAAAATAACTCAAGAATGGGTCAATTTCGTTAATTAAGCCAAAACCCTCAATTTGGGTATAAACCCTAATCTTCAAACCATCAATTTCTCAAACATACATGGAAGATTCAAGCTTATTATTTACTAAATCATCAAATTCCATGGTTAGATTAGACAAATCCACCAAAGAAATCCCATTTAGAAAGACTAAAACTCATTTTATGAAATAGGCATCAAAAACCATCTTTGTTCTTAATCTCTATGAATTTTGTACGTGGATTCATGCTTATGGAATATAAAATAAAGAATTCATGCTTAGGGAACTTACCCTCAAGAGGAATCAGCCAAGAATCTCCTCAATTCGCCTTAAAAGTGCTTAGGAATAAGAAGTGAAAGAATGGGAAATAAAAGGGTTTCACTTAGCATTTAATAGGTTTTGGTCCTCATCATTTCACTGCAGCAGTAGGACGTCCGCTATAGAGGGCCCACCACAGCGGCCCGCCCTAGCTATCTCGCATTCGCCACAGCGGATGGGGTAACCCTCTCAAACGTCACCAACCTGCTATAGAGGACCAAGACCTCGCTGTAGCGAAGCCGCTATGGCGGATCTGGTGCCACTACGACAGACACCAGACACAAGAATAATCCTATCAATCTCAAAATCGAACACTCACTCGAGACCTCCCAGCTACAAAACACACATGTAACCATACATAAAAATCACGCTACGGGCTCACTCGCGGTCTCAAAATTTTCAATGAAGGTCTGTTTGACAGGGTCGACCAATGGCAAAAACCAACTTTCCAGTCGATAACTCAAAATGCTCCCAAGTGCCTTGAAAACCGAACTGAACATACCTTTCACGACCCAACCCCGTAGGCCGTGACTAGCGCCCGGCTGGGACACTCGTATACACACACAGTTAGCTATAATCGGTCCCACAACTAGCATGATAAGGAACTTATATAAAAAAGCATAACGTCGTCTCTAAACCTGCCACATATATATATATATCAAGACAACTTTCTCTGTGGAGTCACAACTACCAACGTGATCATAACATTGTACATAAGCCGGCAAGGCTATCATAACATGTGGGAACGTCTCAACTATATATACGCAAGCCAACAAGGCTGCCACTATATACAGCATCCCAAAACACATATACATACGCAAGCCGACAAGGCTGCCACTACGAATGGGAACGTCCCAAAACATAAGTCATACAGACACGACTGAACAACAACTATATACAACCCACACATATGTCTACAGACCTCTAAGAGTATCAACAATGACATATGACGGGACAGGGCCCCGTCGTACCCCTGAATAAACCTATACATATATTA